>NW_021627635.1:0-13418 GCF_004785775.1 Grammomys surdaster | reverse complement strand
GAGAGAGAGAGAGAGAGAGAGAGAGAGAGAGAGAGAGAGAGAGAGAGCGCTACGGAGAGACAGATCTGGCAAGCTTTACTCCGAGACACTGTATGAACACTAGGAAATCATTTTAACCGGTCACTGCTGTCGTCTGTTAGTAGCAAGTTAAGGCAATAATCAAGCCAGTGAAGAATGTTTTGAACCAGCTCTGAAGCTTAAGGCCCTTCACTGAACGATCCGATTAGGACATTTGTAAAAACAGTGTGATGAATTCAGACACCGGCTTCCACAGATGATGTAGGTTGCTGGATCTTTTCTTTTCCTTCCGTGTTAATGGCACTTCTGGTGATTCGTTGAGCCAGGCCATGTTTGCTGCTGTTGTCTCCCAGCGAGCAATGGAAACAGCAGCCCTGACCTTGTAGAACTTCCAGTGGGAACGGCAGCTATGAAGCAAGTGTGATTCTCTAAATGTTGGAGTACTGACAGTTGTGTTTAGGCTAGAGTAGGGACGGCAGAGTGGTTCAAGTGCTTTTGACACAGCAAGGAACACAGCATGCAGGCTATAATGTTACACTCATCTCTCGGGTGTCTTCATACACCGGAAGACATCAATAATGCAGATTAAGTCAGTTGTGGCCACACTGCTCCAACTGCACTCTAGAGAGGGCATTGTGGGGATGAGCCCAGCCACACAGGGTAGCCTGGTCACCCAGGTCTAACTAATTGCCTCCTTTCTTTGGTAAACAACTTCAGTTAACCTTGTTATCTTAACACCAAGCAGTTGATTAAGAATTAATTAAATGGCATGTTCTGGGATTTCTGTACTCTTTTTTACTTTAAGTTAGAAGGTTAAGTTAGATAATGCTACATCGTGTTCAAGTGATAAAGTTAATTAGTACAAAGGAATTTTGAACCATTATTAACAAGAGTTAAGAATGCCCAATAATGAATACTTCCCCCAAAAATGTTTATGCACAGCTTATCAAAGGGAAAGCATGGATGTACGCTTATGTAACAAATATCTCAGCATACATGGTCAGTTATTTTTCTCTCCGTTTTATTCCACTGATGGATATTTAAATATGCATCTCCCTGAATAGCTTATTAGGAGCTCCGTAAAAGTTCAAAGCAATCCACAATAACCTTCAGTTAATTTAAATTGATAATTAGCTTCTATATTTGTATTTTCTGCAAAATAACTTTCTATCCTGATTCATGCATTCATTATGGCCTCCTTTCTGGGGTAAACAACTATCAGAGGATGCATTTTCTGTAACAATAAATGCAATCCAAATCATAATGCTTAGCGCTCCCTGATGAATGACCCCCAGATTGCCATGCCTGGCTGTCATCTTCCGTCTCCTTGAAATTCTTCAACACATTGGCCATGAAGTGTTATGGACAAAGACCACTTCTTTCTTCCTATTCAAGCTGTGGGGAATACTGTTTTCCCCCCTAAATTTCTGACTTTTAGGTTCTACCTCTATTCTATAAAAATTCATGAATCATCTCAAATATTCCCCATCAAGTTATAAAATGGAAGTTTGAGAAGTACCTGTAATATAAATACAAAACAGGGGTTTCTCTTTTTGCCTAATTTTTCTTCCATGAAAACCCCAACAGCTTTCTCCCACTCATAGGCATTTAACAGACAGAATTGCTCCTAATGAATTTCCTATTACAGAGAAATCCAAGAGCTGGAAGGAACATTTGGTAGGTAATAAATAACATCCCTCTGACCTGCCTCTGGCTGTAGCTCAAACAAGAAGATTCTTGTTTCACATCTCATTTTATACTTGATATAATACTCACTTCTACAAGGAAACAGTGAGTCGGTTTTTAATTAAAGCTGTGCTTTTCCACTTCTAGGGGCCCCATGGACTTCCTGGACCAAAGGTACCAGCAAATCCCATGATTATTTGATTTCTGTTTCCTTGATGATCACGGGCAAGCATGACGGAAGCATGTCTGTCCTGTCTTATTTGTTTGTCAAGTAATGTTGACAGTCTTTAAGCCTTTAAGCATCCAGATGTTTAACTCTCACAAGACGTGACTCACACTGAGTTTAAGTGCTATCACCTGGCAATAAATCATTCCTCATTTTGCTTTTGCCCTTGTCACTATATAAGTTTTTTTTTTTAAAGAAAAATACATGATGTATTAAAATCTGCCATTTAGGGGGTCACCTAAGGAAAATATCAGACTAATCTTGGAACTGTTCTCTCTTTACGGTAGCTGTCAATTGAAAGTCTTGCTTGCTGTGTATACTACTGCACCTTCATGATTCAGCTACTTAGCATCTCCATTTTGTACTTCCCACGGTCACCATCTAGAATAGGATGGGGTTCTATCCGCTGTGATGTCACAGAATTTATGTGACTGCAGAAAAGAGCAATAGAGAATTAATCTTCCTTGACAGAAATTGTACAGCTTACACTGGGAAGATGGTCTCTGCTTGCTCTTTACTTTTACAGAGACCTAGAGGGCACCTTGGAATACAGTGTTAGCACTGGACAATCCGAAAACCCAGGGCAGCCACCCTCTCTTGGGCATTGGCAAGGCCCCTGTCTGGCTCTCCCAGCTGTACCTGGTTGCTAACAATACTGGCTTAATACAGGAATCATTGAATTTCCTTTTCAGGGTCAGGCAGGTAACCTAAGAAGGGGAAGAGATGACACCTCATTCTTCTTCAGGCTAAGTCAGGGGATAGTGTATCAGTCATTACAATGACTGAGAGTGAAACTCTCAAAACTGTTTTAATTCTGTGGTGTCTGAGGCACACCATAACCATTCAATTAGATGATATACAGACAATGAAATTGGGTATTTTGTCCACAAAACAGTTGTTATTTACATTATTGATTTCAGCAAAGTATAAAATCTCTTTATTACTGGATTTGACTGCTTTTAAATTGAACTTTGCAGTGTTCACCCGTCAATGTGTGATTCCCCATCAAAGAATTTCCTGGCCTGCTAAGGCTACCTTCCTGTTCGTCATCTTAAAACCACACACTAGAAATGTGCTCATATGCAAAGCCATGAACCTCAAGTGAAGAACTCTAGCTACCAAGCCATGGCAGGCCTCAGTGCGTTGTTGACTGTGGCACTGTGACCTCACGATTAGACCTGATCGATTATAGCGTATTTGGGGTTTCAACTATGGCTACAGCACAGACTCCTATCCTCAAAATCTGCCAAGTCCAGTATGCTATACATTGTGTGGACCCTCTGCAAGTTTAAATATATTAAACCATAGTTTCATGGGTACATCCACCTCAGTGTTTCTCACACTTTTAGGATGAGCATTTTCTTCTAGGCAGATGTTAATTATACCTAGCCCTGCTCTCATGTTATGAGACTCTAGACTATGCTTACCATGCAGCACACTGGTTTTCACCATCAGGCAGACCGGCTGATACTTTGCAGGTTAAGAGTTCTTTCAGCCAGTGTGACCATGACCTCCATGCAATGAGGTCACCTTTTTCAGAGTCTTTCAGTGTTTTCTTGACACGTCTGTACTTAAAAGCTGAAAAGTGTGCCTGTCCAAGCTTCCTCTGTCCTGGGCATGCTATTCCTGATAGACAGCAGGCATGTTCTATCCCTGGATTTTTACTAAACTGAGTTAAGAGGATTTATCACTCATCAGGACTCTGATAATGTCCCCCCATGTTAAACTGTATTTACTTCATTCTAATATGGAGCAGACAGGAAGACTATGTTTGAGTTCTTTGGTCTTCATATTCTCTTTCGGGACTGTCAATTTGTGGTTTACTCTATTGATTAATCCGTGTAGGAACCTGACTCGGCAATGTCAGGAATTGAGAACTTGCAGAATGGCATTACTTCAGACAACAGCATCTATATTCTCAGTCCGTTCTCCTGGGCTAAATGCTTAAAGGCTTAAAATGTCTGTCTCTAACACCGTCCTGCATATTCCAGTTTTCAATCCCAGCAGAGCGGGGTTTTCCTACGGATCCCGTTCGGCATCCTCCATTCTTATTGCCTTGGATTTGCTTAGTCAAAACAGTGGAACACTAACCTCCTTGATGCAGAATCCAAACTCTCTGTGGTCAGCTGTGCATCTTTTGGTGACACTCAGCACACTGAGCGGTCTGCTCGCCTGATTATTATTTGTCAGAGTTTTAAATTAGGTTATTAACTGATGCAAAACCCATGTGGCCTCACTCTGCTGACACCTAAAACTGGAATCTGCAAGTGTTTCGGAGACTGGGTCTCTTCTCTCACAGTTTAAACACCCATGATAGCAACCAAAATTGGCATTTGCTTTTGCATTTAGGGTGAACCAGGGTTAAATGGTGTTAAAGGATTGAAGGGTGAACCAGGTCAAAAGGGTGACAGAGGACCCCTTGGTCTTCCAGTAAGTAAAGAAAACTTTCCATTTCAGTGCAAATCTCAAGATTTTTCTTTCTACCCAAAGTACCAGCTCTGGTTTGCTCAGCAGCTACCTTACAGTCGAGAGTCCTGTCAGTAGAACACATGGTATGTCAGAGCAGAGCACAGCCCAGTTTTGTTTTCCAATGTCTCGACCTTGTGCCTGAGGGTGACCTCATAACAAACAGTGCCGGATTGTTTGCATCACACTATTCAATTACATACATGCCAACCTGGCTCTTGTGGGGCTGACGGAGAAGTTCCGCCATCATCTCTCTCTAAAAAGTGATGTTTATTGTTTCATAACCTCTCCCAAACATGGCCTCATAGAGGTTAAGAGCCTCTCTCAGTTGCTTTGATCTGCTTGGATTCTCAAAGCTGTCGCCCCCTGTTGGTGGCAGGTATGCAATTGGACATCATTGAGGTCAGTGCTGTGGCTCCTTACGTTAATAATCAACCATGTTGTGTTCTATGTTTTATGTTGTATGTTTTGGAGATTCCCTACAGTGAGGGTCCTGGGACAATAGTGGGTAGTTACAGAAATCTTCTGCATTTGTAACAAAAAAAAGTGGGTTTCATCTGTTTATATGCTTTATGCTAATAACCTTCCCACAACAACTTCAAAGATTTTTCTTTAAAATCACTATTATGTAATGGCTGCATTTCGGGCTTTTGATATGTTGTTTACTCAGTAAATGAAGACAAGAGTCAGTAAAGAATATTATAGGTTATATCTGTAAAATATGACATAAAACCAATAACAGAAAATAGTTCTGTATTTGAGATGTGAGATAAAATATGTGGGTGATGTCCTATCTCGTTCCTCCCACGGGTACTGTGCTTTCATGCTTCACACAGTAGCCCATGGTCTATCAGCTAGACACAGCAGGTCTCCTGTAGACACTCACTTGTCGTGTGAGTTATGTAAGCTCTATATTAGAATTTAAGTTAACTTGTGCCAACGGGATCAATGGATTATAGACACAAAATCTCTAGAGAATTTGTTAGACACTAGTTCTGCACCCCAGTTCAATAATCTTATGGTCAATATAAAATTATCACTTTAACATTTACCTTCAAGTTTTAAAATAGTGACTAAAGAAAATGTCATAAAAAGAGGGTGGCGCATAGGGAACTTGGCATTTCCTAAACTTTTTAGTCTGCTTTATCTAAACTAAACTTCCCCCTACTGTCAAATTTAGGACTGCTGTTGATTTTTGCAGACCACTTAGCCAAAAGTTAACATTAAACAAGCGATAGCAATGCCTGCTGTTTGGAGTCATTGCTACCTAAAGCTGTATTTTATACACGTATAGCATTGACCATGACAGGATCATACTGAAGGAATCTTTAAGGAAAAAAAAAACTAAAATACCCAAGTCTATGTGTTGTCATCACTGGCAGCTGGAATTTTTTCTTTTTTTCTTTTTTCTTTTTTCTTTTTTCTAATTAACTGTACCTGAAGCATGAAGCCCTCACCAGCCTGGCTAAGAGAATTTAAAGTGCTAACACAAGGTCTTCTTAAACATTCCTTGATCTAATCTGTACCCTTAAACTAGTAGGAGGAGTTTGCTATATAAGAGTTTAACCAAGAAGAATTATAGTTACTCTTCAAACATAGAAAACAGCAATTTTTTTTAAATCACTCAATTGGGTGGCCCTCAATTCAAAAATAAAGAAAGGCATGCATTAATCTGAGAGGAGTTCTCTTTTAAGGCATTTCTCATGCAAACATCAATATAAAGGTTATTTGAACTCAACTGAGAGTTATTTTAACTTAAACCCACATATTCTTACTTTTTCTTCTTCTTTTTTTTTTTATTCCTAGAAGTCCCTCTAGTGGCAGCTAATGTGAACTTTAGGTCCAACACATAATGTCCATATAAACTGGAGCCATCCCAAGATATTAAAGCAGAGCAAGTTTGTTCATAAAATCGTTTTAACAAATGTAGCCAGAGAGCTAGAGCCCTTTACTAGGAGATTGCCCTTACTTTCTCTTGAGAATCTAAAGAAATATATCAGTGGTCTCTAAAAAATGAATTTCATGTGGCCATATAGCTAGAAGCCCCCTTACTGTATATTGTCAACAAGTACTTTGCAGCCCACAGAGAAAACCTCATTCACCAGCTTTTTAGATAAGAATTTCCTGGTAGAAATGTCACTAAATGCCATCATCTGTGGGGCATGTATTGTCACGTGACTTTTTTAAAACTAACTGTCTGTAGCAATGTGATATTCATCCCAGAATCCTGTGAGTGTGTATTATGTTGTTTGAAGTGTTGCATTTGTTCATCAGTGCCTCATACTAATCTCTGTTCTTGTCATTCGTGTTACACCCACCAACCCTGACACCAACCCGATCCCAGGGAGCATCTGGCTTAGACGGAAAGCCAGGATCCCGGGTGAGTCGGCCCCACGTCCTGCTCCGATGTGCTTCGTGGATGTGAATCTTGTGCTCGGGGAGTGCTCGGGGGAAGACCCCTTCATTCCTGTGATGAGGTGTCACTAAGGGCCAGAATCAGAGGGGGAGGTAGATAATGATGGTAGAAAGGGAGAGAGAAGGAAAGAGAAGGGGTTGCAACTTGAAAGATTAGCCTGAGCTGCCAGAACATTTCCAGAAACCCAAGTTTGAATCTGGATAATTTACTCAGTGAGAAAATGACCAGTCCAGTTGCCTTCTGTGTCTCAGCAACCTAAAACAATTCATAAAAGCCTTCCCAGAATCCCATGGGGCCCTGAAATGGCAAAAATAAGGGATATATTTTAACTTACTTTTTCTTTACATTTATGTTTGTCTTAGAAATGTAATTTCTTCCATAAAACTGACTTCCAAGTCTCTCTATTTGTGGAAATGAATTGTGTTTTCCATCATTTTTATCACTTGTTTTTTTTTTTGGGGGGGGGGGAGGTCCGCCTCTAACTTTTAGCCTCAGTCACTCAGTATTTAGGAGCCTGGTAGAGATGACCCTTGAGTTGAGGCAGGAAGACCATGATTAAGATACTAAGAATTCCCCCACATGAGAATGCATTTGAAACTCTGGATTCTTTCCTATCCTGAGATTCTAACAGACTCCACCCAACAGCTAGACCAGCAATGGGAATCCATAGTCAAGCTGAAATGAAATAATCCTGTATCTACAAATACGATTTTGCACTCTCTGCTTTTCTTTAAGTGGAGTCTTCCTGACAATTGAGCAAATGTATTTGAAATTCTTACCTCATTTTTAAGAATCTAAATCTGAAATTTTTCAGTTCTAAGAACCATCAAGTAGGTTTTTTTTTCCTACCAGACTCCAGAGTTCTTACATTCTTTCGTGTGATATCTTATCTGCCACAGAAACCAATTATGTGTTCAAGCTGTAGGCAGAGCCTAGGACAGTCCCCTCTCCCTGTGAGCCGTGCTGTCATAATAGAGCTACAAAAAGTTGTTTTAAAACCTAACACTTTTCCTTTTTTCCCCAATCTGCTTTTATACCATTTTAATTACATGCAAGTATTAAGGTCAGTTCTAGGATGAAGAACTAGCAATACAACAGATGCAAATAGTCAAGGAACAAGGAAGACAATAAACACAAATAGTCAAAGAACAAGCAAGGCAATAAACAAAGTCCCATGATCACTGTTTCTAAGGGCTTATCAAGATGACCAAAGTATCTGAGCCTACTTCCCTGTCCTAGCCCATAGTCATTCTCATGTCTGAAGCCTACTTCTTTGTTCTAGCCTAAGATTTAGATTCCTGCCTGAGATGACTTCTTTGTTCTAGCCTAGGATTTAGTGTCCATAGATATATGTACAGCACTCACACCTACATATAAAATAAAAATAAATCTGGGGGAGAAAAAGGAGGAGGACAAAATGAAGATGCTTCGTCAGAGAAGAATAACGGTGAGATATAGCTTTTGTGTAGACTCTTCACTGAAACATGCAGTAAGATACTTCGCCCCTCTTGCATGGATTTCTCAAAAATAACTCTCATGAAAAACCATTGAGAATAAAGTACTGTGAAATCAGATGTGTTGTCCTAAGGCATCTGCAGGCAAGACAGAGTACATCAGAACCCCAGTCTCTCACCTGTCTCATAGTATTCTATTTTTATCTTTGTTTTTTAGGGTGCCGATGGTCCTATAGGACCCCATGGCCCTGCAGGTCCCAAAGGAGAAAGAGTAAGTCCCTCTTTGGGTTGCCACACTTAAGTTGAATACTGGAGGAATCAAAGCATGTCTTCTCTGTATACGATGATCTCAAACTATTCATTTTCCAGGAGAGATGGGGGACTACCTAGTAGGTAAAGGAAAACACTGACCATTTGAAGTACTATTCAGAGTCCTAAGACTAAGAAGAAAGCTCCGTGGAATCGGCCTGCCTTCATGCAAGCAATGCATACATTTACATAGCTAAAATAAATAGCCCCCATTATTCCTTCCTAACCCATAAGGAAGATATTTTCATTGGGCCTTCATCCAGGTAGTTGAAGTCAATGGGGCTAAAATTTCCAGAACTACATATTCTGGTTGATAATCTTAATACAAAGCTACTGTATTCATTCTGAGTAAATTATAATGTTTTACCAAAGGACATTATAAAACCGACATAGTCTTCTCCACACAGTCACCCATGTTCTCATTTTTCTTTCAAGGGTTAAAGAATGACCTGTTTTCCTCTAGCCATAAGGAAATGATTTTGGTGCATTATAAAGCAAAGCCCTTTCACCAACCTCGCTATCCTAGACTATGTTTCCATATCCTTGGGAGCAAAAAAAGATAAATTCAGGGGAAGATGAATATCTGACACACAAAAATGTACGGCAGCCCCGCAGCTGCTCGTGTGTCTAGAACTTCGTCCCCTCTTTTGGTTTCTCGCCTGCTTTTTCTTCTCTTCACCTTGGAAAACTCCAAGTGTGTGTGTGTGCACATGTGAGTGTGTATGCCCGTGTGAATCTGGTGTGTGTGTGTGTGTGTGTGTGTGTGTGTGTGTGTGATCAGGTTCCCCACCATACACTGTGCAAGCTAAAATATGCTGAATTCGAGCATTTCACAATGCTGGCACAGTTCACTGTGCAAGTTTGTGGTCTCTTTAAAATAAGAGTTTTCATCACACTAGGCTGATTTGATTGTAAAGAGGGGACCAGGTAGTAATGTCTCTGATATGCCTTCTAATTTCCTAGTCCTGTGTTCTGTAAAGTAAATTCATGCGTGCAATAAATGCTTATCAGATACAACTGTGTATAATGCAGTCTGTTAGGGATGAAAGAACCATTCCTCCTACTTGAAGAAATCCCTCTTTGCTAGTTGCTCTGGTACATTGAATAATACCTTTATAGTCATCACCATCACATAGACTTTTATTAATGCTCAGGAATATATACCCATAGATAAGCAAGGTGAAGCATCTCATATAATATATCCTGATTATGGTCTCTGCTTCCTGTATCCTCCCAGCGCCTCCTTCCTTCCCCTCCAATCCGGATTCATTCCTTTCTGTCTCTCATTAGGAAAAAAAACCAAGCTTCTAAGAGAAAATATTAAAATGTAACAAAATAAAATATAACATAAAAAAATCATATCGAAGTTGGACAAAGTAAACCAACAGAAGGAAAAGAGACTAAGAGAAGGCACAAGAACCAGAGACCCATTCCTTAGCTCACTCAGGAATCCCGTAAAAACACTAAACTAGAAGCCATAACATCAATACAGAGGACCTGGTACAGACCTGGGAAGGCCCTGTGTGTGCTGCTTCAGTCTCTGTGAGTTCATATGAGCTTTTGCCTTGTTGATTTAGAGAGCCTTGTTTTCTTCAAGCCCTCCATCTATTCTGGCTCTTAATTTTTCCACCTCCCCTTCCATGGAGTTCCCTGTGAACCATGAACCGTGAACCAAGAGCAGGGATCTGATGAAGACTTCTAAGGCTGACTAAGGAAAAATCTATTTACATTAATCTAAATTAGTTTATATTGCAAAGAAGAAATCTATGCCAAAAAAAAAAAAAGGCCAGAGAATAAGGCCAAAGTGAATACAAATACTATGGACTAGACCCCAGTGAAAACTGTCTTTATCCAAGAATTCAAGAAAGAGATGAGTCCTTAAAAAAATATTATCTGAATCTACTATTATTATTTCTAAGATCAAACCAACAACTTCCAGTAATTAGGTTCATTAAGAAATACTTCAAAGCTAAGAGCGTCCTTGCTGCTGATCCGCATTTTCAAGCACTGGATGAAGAAACTCAGTCCATCCTAAAATTGGAGCAGCAAAGCTCAGGAGGTCTGTTGGCAACGTGCCCCGGGGCTCAAGAGGGTTTGCTGTTTGGTAAATCAGCTGCTACTTCCGATAGCTCCACAGTGTCTCAAGGGTATCAGGTATCAGCGCTGGTGCAGAATTAACCAGAAGAGCAAATGAAGTCGCTAAGAATTTCTGACTGCATAGCTGAAGGCAGGTGCATGCAGTGTGAAGTGCTCCACTTGTGTCTCCTCAAACCGGATCATGTGTCAGCGTGCTCCAAGTGCCCTCGAACCGAGCAGAGTGGTAGCCTCAGAGTTAATGGAGGTGCCATCTGGAGTCTCCTGCAGATGTTTCTGATTTAAAGCAGGAAGGGTGGACAAAGGCAGGGCGTTCTAGAACCCGTCCTTAGTTTCTGGTATACAAATTAAGAAACCTGGATAAAATTTGGCCAGCCTAAAAAGAAAGGAAGCAAGGTTTCTTCCCGGGCAAGGTTTCTCAAATACATGACTGACACATAAGGATGCAGCCCTGCGTGCCCCTGCCTTCCACTGATACCTTCATCTGTGTAGAGGACAGGGTGCTGGAAGCCATGCCTAGAGTCCTCCTCCAACCTTATATCAAACAACGCTGTCTTCAAGCCATTTTCAGTTTGCATCTGTGTCCCCAGAGCTGAAAGCCTACTAGCGATTTTCATTTCAAATACTGATTTCTTCCCCTGGCCTTAGAACTCTGAAGTGTTTTGAGAAAGACAAAGATTCCTTTGGAACCCCTTAATCCGAGGTGGGAGAACACTACGCATTCAAATCCCTGGCTTACTATTTCATTTCTGAGGGTATCTAAGATGGAACCACTGGGATTGATGCTTTGGTGCTGAGAAAGAGATCATGAGGCTTAAACAAGAAAGTAGTGTCTAGTTCTTATAGCCAAAAATGCCAAAGAAGAAGTCTAAGCCTTGCTTCTATCCAGGCAAAATCCTCACTGAGACCTAGGGGGTTACCCAGGGAGACTTGTACCAAGGACAAGGCTCTTCCCAAGGGAGGGAGGCCCACCATAGCAGGAAAATTACCTTCCTTGGAGCTTCCAGCTGAGTGCCCCCTTGGCTAGCACTGGCTCCTGGCTCCACATCTCATGGTGTCCTGCTGTGAGAAGCAGCTAATCTAGAAGAGAACCACCCCCCTCACCCATCCCCCACACCTGCAGACAAGGTCTGTAGTGACCATTAACCATATTTAGATACACCTCAGCATTTTAAAAAATACAAAGCAAGCCAAGGTTCTCAGGGAAGCAGGAGAAGGGAGGGCAGCAGGAAGCACCATAGTGCTATTTAGACTAGATCCAGGCTGCTAGTGTCCAGTTAGTTGCTTGCTTCTGTGAACACTGCCTCTGATGGCTACTCCTAACATACCAGTAAAACACACACACACACACACACACACACGGTGGGGGGGGAGGGGGGAAGAGAGAGAGAGTGTGCTTTAAAGCTTCCATTAAAAACATGACCCTAACTGTAAGCAGCTCGCCCTTGTGACATCAGTTGTTTAGCACTGTGTAATGTCATATATTCCTCTCATATATAGTGTTCACAGAACGTTTATCACCGTTTTATTTTATGACTAATGTAATCTAAGCACAGAAGGATTGAGAACGTTCCTAAAGTTCTGGAGGCCTCACCTCCAGAAAGAGCCAGAAATATAATTCAAATTTAAACTTTATTCCATTGACAGCCTGGCCACTGCCCTGCGTACCATTGCTGTTTCGTAATTAGCAAATATAAAATGTTAAGAGGATCTCAGATTCTTAGAGATATCCATCTCTAGCAATCTCATTGTACCCTATGTGTCATTAGCTGACAGCTTCGCCAACCCCCTAAATTTAAAAGAAAAATGCAAATAATGTCTGGTACCCTGAGAAGAAGGAGGGCAAGGCCTCCCTCATACCTCTGCAGCTAGAATTCTCAGGGAAACCTGGCTTTACACAGACAGACAGACACACACACACACACACACACACACGATAGACTGAACGCTAAGTCCCGATGCTATAAGGCACAATAAAGTAAGGAAGATGGAATTCTCTATGGAGGTACTCATTGCAATGTCACCAGTGTCCCTGGCATTTTCATGCTACATGATAACACAGTTTAGTCTGTAGAGAGCAGCATGAAAACACTCTTTTTATTATTATTTAATCTTTTCTGCAATCCAGTCTTCATCCCCCTCCCGGTCTGCCTCCCGACGACAGATCCCCTTCACCCCTCCACCCTATTCCACCTCCCACCCCTGTGCCATACCCCCTACCCCCACATCACCAGACCGCTCCACTCACTGGGGACTCAAGTCTCTGGAGGGCTAGGTACATCTTCTCTCACTGAGGTCAGACCCAGCAGTCCTCTGCTGTATATGTGTCCCGGGCCTCATATCAGCTGGTGTATGCTGCCTGGTTGGTGGTCTAGTGTCTGAGAGGTTTCTGGGGTCCAGGTTAGTTGAGACTGCTGGTCTTCCCATGGGGTAGTCCTCCTCCTCAGCTTCTTCCAGCTTTTCTCCAGTTCAATCCCAGGGGTCCCCGGCTTCTGTCCATTGGTTGGATGCTAATATTTGCATCTGACTAGGTTATTCCTATCCATTGACCACCTCCAATAACCCTAATTCTTCACAAGCATTCTGGACTAACCCTATTGCCAACCCTATGGAATGGACACTGAGAGTAGGTAAAGGGGGTCTGCTACACATCACACACTCACTGAAGGAAGAAACTTTTAAAAATCTTTTTCAAAAAGAAGACAAGATATATATATATATATATATATATATATATATATATATATAT
>NW_021627634.1:0-20906 GCF_004785775.1 Grammomys surdaster | reverse complement strand
CAGGAATGGAACTAAGTTAGTTAGTTAGTGTTTAGTGTTTATGTATTACCCTACAGTGATGGGTCTTCCTCATCAATCATTAATGGAGAAAATGCCCCACAGACGTGCTCAGAGTTAGCCTTCCCTGCTTCCTTTCTCTCTTGAACTTTTAAAGAGAGATGCTACACATTTGAGATTAACTATTTTCCTCTAGCTTGGCTCTTCCTTCCTAGTGTAGAAACCACTATAGAAAACTGAATCGAAATACTCTTATACTTCTATTAGGTAATATTATGTAACTGCTGCAAAGGTAATATTTACCTAAGAGTGACCCTGTATGTCAACACATAGATGTGCTAAATGATGAATAATGTTTATTTCAGTTAAGTGCCTAAGAGCTTTTATTATGCAAAAGCAGTTCAGATACTGAAGATTTATGCAGCCTTTGCAAATCTATTTTTAATACATATATTCTATGATGGTATTTTTTCATTTGCTTCTCTCTAATATATCATTTGCATGTTAGTAGTTTCAAATGTTATCTAAAGTTTACTGTAAATTTGAATCAGGCCAGTTGTTCATATTGACCATAGGGCCACCTGAAGTCACCATGCTGTATTTTAGAACACAGCTTACAAATAGTTTGAAAAATCATTCTCTTATTAAGTGGATGTGGTCTTAAGTAGGGAGATTTTTGTTCAGGTCAGAGCTCCTGTCCCTTTTGGGTGGCACACATGTGCCCATAGAAACTCTTGTTTATCTTGTAACCTCTGAAATTTGTGTCTCCCTGAGTACCAGCCTTATTACCTAGGTAAAATCCCACTGAGGGGCAGATGTGTTTATTCTTCAATGAAGAGAAACCCAAAGGACCCTTTCTGGAATGTAAGACTTAAAGCTAGACTTGAAAATACAACACTTAAAGTATCACAGTAATCCTTTAAAAGCTTAAAGTGTCACTGTCACCCCCTTCCGGCCAGTCTGAATATCTCCAACTCATACATATCAGCAGCCATTTTGAAAGCACATTCAGGTAAGGGCTTGATACCAAGAAGACTGAAATGTGGTCAGACTCTGTGCACGGAACGTGGATGAAACTTCTGCTTGTTCATGCTTGGCACACATTGTAGACTGGCAACTCTGGAAAGGTACAGGCTCCTTGACAGGATTCCACTGCCCCTTCAGATCAGCCCTGGCACCACAGAGAGACTAGCAGCTCTGCAGCTTTATCTGAACTACCTCTGTAGATGCTGCATATTCACCTGAACAAGAAGCTAAGCCTAAGTCCACGTGTGTGCATCGGAGGCTTAAGGGGCAAGCAGTACTGATAACACCTTCAGCTCTTGTAGATTGCTTTGATTTTACATTGACCAAAGGTAGATGTGAGTTTGATACCCTAATCAATATCTAAAATAATACCATGTTTTAAAACAACTTTTGTATCCCTATCTGTCCGTGTATTAAATGAAAAATACCAGCTTTTGTCCCATCTGAAAGTAGTGACAGAGTTCCTATCCAAAAAAAAAAAAGTGTCATGTAGTGAAACTAATTTACTTCAGCCAGAAATCCAAATGACTTTGTCAATTTAAAAAGAGCTTTAGTACTCTCTGCCAACCATAATTGTGATGATGGCCAAACAAAGAATGGCCAATATTGCTTTTTAATTGCTTCAAGTAACAATGCAGACTTCTGTGATAGGCCGGCTCATTTATCAAGTTCATTGTGGCTTTTTTTTCATCCAGAATGCTAAGCTTCCTTGGAACAGTCTTCATCAGGCCTCAGCTACTGGCCAATTGCTTCCCACCACACTGTTCTGATTAGCTTTTTAGAGTCTGCTCCCCCTGAAGGCTCCCTTCCTCCCCTCCTGCTGGAGCCAGAGGCCAGAGCATTGCCCTTCCTGCTGCCAGACAGTAAATCAGCCAGCTCAGTGCCTGGGCATTCTCTACTCAGGGCCCTGACTTCAAGAGTTCTGTGATTTAACTGTTTCACTTGGCATGAGTCTTGGTTTTTTTCTTGATCCAAACTTTGATTTGTAGAAACATTTTGATGATTTGCATGGGCAGAAAGGGTCTTTTCAGTAATTTCATTTTAGAAAAATCAACATGTTGGGCTTTGTGAATGTTAGCCATAATTTAGAAGTATGCATTTGGAGTGTATTTTAGAAAACCAAATTAAAAATTTGGCTTTTATGGTTACTCGTTAGGAATCTTCAATACAATGGACTAGGAAACTGTCTACCACTGAAGAAAAACCACTCCTGTGTCTCCGTGAACCCAACAGAAACAATAAGGAGGTTCTGAAGAGTCTCTCCGGTAGTTAGTCTCTAGCAAAGCACTTATCTATCACTCAGGTGTTTGAAGAGAGTGTGCACTGTAGCTCCCCCAGGAGCAGTTGGGTATGTTGAGTCTCCTCACACAAAGAAAATTGACCAGAGTCAATGCTAGAGACTTGCAAGCATCTTTGAGTCTAGATTTCCAGAGCAAAGGGCAGGAGGGATGGTTCAGCAGATGAGAGCAATTGTTTTTCCAGGAGTCCAGGTGAATTTCTCAACATAGTTACAGTAGATCACAAGCATCTGCGGCCAGTTCCAGGGAATCTCTCTCTTTCTTCAGGTCTCCTTCGGCACAATGCACCCACCTAGAATCCATACATACATTCAGGGAAACAGCCATTCACATAAAATAAAACTTAAAAGTTTTAAAATGTATTCTAGAGGCAAAGGCATAAGAGCTGCAGGAAATGCTTGGGCTTCCCAGTGAGGTCGGGGGTAAGTTCTGACTTTTCGTCTTATAAACTTTGAAACATCTAGCTTTCTTCTCTGAGCTTTCATTTCTCTGTTTGCCAATTCAAGAGAGTCTAAAGCTATGAGTGGCATATCGTATACCCCGAAGTTCCTAGTACTCAGGAAGAATCAATATAAGACAGGCTGTTCTCTTTCTTCCTCCTGGAAGAGTTTGAGAGTAGAATAACAGCTACTGGAAACAGATTTGGTTCTTCTGTCCCACAGGACTAAGGAAAGTTTACCCTGCCATATTTTAAGCACAGCTCTTGAAAGATTACCTGGGTTATTCCCAAGTTGTGAAAGAGTTTTGTGGAGACTGCAAGAATGGAGACAGGGGAGGCCACACAGAGTCTGGAGTAAGGTACTCTCTGACATATGACATGGCTGGTAGATTGAGACTGCTTATTGCTTGTTTGTTTTACTACTTTAAAATTATTAATTGGCATATAAAGTAATGAGTTTCTTATGTATGTATCCCTGTACCTTCATTGTGATCTCTTCAACCAATCAACCTCACTTTTTATGTCCTTCAGTATTTGTCTTATGAAACAAGCATAAAACAGGAGCCCCACCATTTGGTGTATATACGTTTACAGTTGTCGTATCTTCTTGATGAATTGGTCTTTTATTAATATATAGTTGCCTCTTTATCATGTATTGCTAATGTTTACTTGAAGCCTACTTTATCAGATATCTGAATATGCCATTTTGTCTTTTGCTTGCATGGTACCATCCTTTAGGTCTTTGTACTTACGTGTCTTTGCCACATAGGTCTCTTTCTTGGAGACAAAAGATGGTTGTCTGTTGCTTTATAATCCAAGCAACTAATCTATGCCTTTCAACTGGGGAGTTAAGAGAGCATTTCTATTTGGAGTCATTATAGAGAAGCTTGATGACTCCTGTGATTTGGCTGGTTATTTTTCTAGTTCATTTGATTGATATTTTATTCTTTTCTTTCATCCGTATTACAATCAGAGCTTGCTACTTTATTGTGTTGGACTTGATTCTTTCCTAATTTTCCTTCAGTCATCTGTACGTCTCATAAAGTTTACTCTTTCCCATTCACTTAGGTTTGATCTCTTGATCATACCCCAGAGTTGGGGAGGGTATGGCTATGCTTATTTATTTTTCTTCATGAAACTATGATTCACTCTGCTTTATATCAGAAATCCCTGGTATATTTTGTTCTGCTTAGTCGAGTCTATTGGTGATGTTTGGGCTGAGCTTTATTTAATTCACTGAGTTCACTACTCTATCTATCTATCTATCTATCTATCTATCTATCTATCTATCTATCTATCTATCTATCTATCCATCTATCTATCTATCTAGCTAGCTAGCTAGCTAGCTAGCTATGTATCTATCTATCCATCTATCTATCTATCTATCCATCTATCTATCTATCTATCTATGTATCTATCTATCTATCTATCTATCTATGTATCTATCTATCCATCTATCTATCTACCTATATGCTTTAGTAATTGCTGTTTGTTTTTTCAGCATCTCAATTTCTTTGCTGATATAAATATACTTTAAATTTATTAAGGTTTACCTAGGAAAGCAGAATTGACTGAAAGAAAAGAAAAAGGACAGGTAAAGGAAGATCCCTGAACTTTGAGAAAAGAAAGTGTAGTCTAGATGTTCCACTTAGAATTGAGCATTCTTCCATTTCTTATTCTCTTCACCTTGGCCAGTTGTGAGTCTCTGTCTCACCATCTACTTCAAATAGAAGCTTCTTTGATGAGGCTTGAGAGAAGCATTAATCTATAGAGATAACAATAAGTCACTGGGAGTCAGTTTGATAGTATGTCCATTTACCTCAATATTAGTCATAGGTTGTCCCCTGTGGACTATGAACTGTCTAGCCACAGGTTCTTGATCCAACACTGGGGCCACATATGGGTTCCATCATGTGGATTGAGACTTAAACTCATTAAGAGAGTGGTGATTATTTCTATGATATTCATAGCAGTGTTGTACTGTAGGCAAGTCTTGCTAGCCCAGTCGTTATTGTGCCATCTAGAATTTATATCTGGGTAACATCGATATGTGTTTATATTTGTGCGTGGGTTTCTACACATGAGTGTATTGTCTGGAGGCTGGACAAAGAGGGTGTCAGATCCTTTGTAGCTGGAGTTCAGGCAATTGTGAGCTACATGAAATGGCTGCTGGGAACAGAACTTGAGTCTTCTGCAAGAGCAATACTTGCTCTTAACACCCGAGGCATCTCTCTGGCACCATACTTGGTATTTTTAAATACTTGTATATCCAGGATTTATTATGAGACTTGGTCTTATGAATCCAACTTAATTTTAATTGAATAATATACTTACTATTGCAATTTAAGTATACTATGTTTATTAAAATAAGAGGAATACTGTTAAAAAAAATTAACTAAAATAGAATTAAGATTTGTCATTTCCCCTGTTGAGTTCTTGTACAAATGAAATAAAATTTCTTCAAAAACAAAAGAGCAAAAGAAAATTTCTTCAAAAACAAAAGAGCAAAAGAAAAAGTTCCCTATAAGGACAAACTGTGTGAGCAGATATACTTTAACAGAAGAATCTAAACCTTCATTTTTCTTCTTAAAATAGAATTAAAATATGTATAAAATTAACCTATCCGAGCCCAAGCAGCCTCTTCTGCAGTCCTGCCAAGTAGAAGGATGGTTGGTGGAAAGTGGGGACTCATTTTTGATTCTGCTCCAACTGGCCCTGCATCTGAAGTGGTCTGAACCTCTCAACACTGAAGCTTCCTGTCTCTGCACACCAGGAGTACTTGTAAGCAGCCTTAGCTTTGCAGGTGTCACTCACATGGGACTGCACAGTGTGTCCATCTGTGTGGCTAAGGTCTAAGTAAAGGGTGCTTCCCAAGTGTGCTGTGTGTGAGCTGAAGCAGGTAGGAAACTGAGCTATTGCTTATTGCTTGTGCTGTATACATCTATCCAATTCTGCTCAGTCCTAAAAGCCCTGCAGGCAGGAGACGGTTGCAAGGGATGGCCCTGGAGTCTTGGGCTATCAAAGGTATTTAGCTCATTAACAAAAAAGGCAAAGCCATCACAAAAGGCCAGACTACCAATCCCAGAATCCTTCACGAATGAGCCTCCCACTCCTTGAGCCTCTCAGTATATTTGTGTCTAACCCTCTCCTAATCTGTTATGGCCTCTCACCACCCACTTCTACCTAGAGACTATGGCAGGTTCATTCCTCAATCCTTGATTTACCAGGCTCCCACAAAGCTGTCTTTAGTAGAAGATGTCTGCTCAAAATGGCACAGACCATAAACTTTTCAAACACAGACCAACCCACATCTGAAGCTACTGTCTCAGCAGATGCCCCTGTCTCCATCCAACTCTTCTGAGGAGTGTGGGTTAGGCTGCCATTGTCACACCAGAGCCAGCCTGAGTGTCTTTTCAGGGATGCCTGAGAACTCTGGGGCGTATGCCCTATGTTCCTATAGCGGATCGCCCTTGAATTTCTTTTCTCAGCCAGCTGCTCTGTCCCACTCTGTGATTTCTGATGGTCTCTCTCTCTCTGTGTGATTGAACTCATTTTCTTTCTTCTTTACTGCTTTACAGGGAGACAGCTTCTAGTCTGCCATCTTACCCCAGGAGTCTATTTAGTTATTCTGGAAGATTCTGTAACTTGGTGGAAACTGTCCTTTTAGTCTCATTTGACTGAAAACTTGGTTGGAGATTTTGTGAATGTGGTGTGTCACCAATGCTTTTGTTCACAGTTGATTTCCTTTGGAAGCATTTGCACTTTGCGTGGCTTGGAGCTTTCCATCAACTTTTTTTAAAAGTGGCATTCGAAATGAATTAGCTTGGCCAGATGTCACATCATCTATTGATTGTTGGAGGAATGGGGGTACATTTTAATCCTCCAAAGATCCCTTACATACCTTATTTTAAAATGTTTAATTATGCAAGGTAAAAAGATGTTATTAAAAGCAAAACAAACAAAAAACCCTCAATATGTTGGAACAGTGAGAAAACCAACGACTCCCTTTTGTAACTGTAGCGTTGCCATGTTAGAGCATGCAGGACAGTAATTATCTGTGCTGGAAGACTCACCCTCTCAGTTGCCCATTCACACATTACTGTAATATGAGGGGCAATGCTATCTACAACTCTCTTTTCTCCATCTCAATGCTGAACTATGCTGAGTCACTCAACTGGGCATTAGCCATGAGCTCAGTACTTTCAGCTCACAGGATAGAAATATTTAAGATCCAATATGAAGTTATCCAAATTATTATCTTTAGAAATCTTTTAAAAGATGTTTAGTAGTTTTAGATTTCAATATATTGAATTCATTTTAATTTAATTTAAATTCAAGATATCCATCGTAGGCATCAATTTTATAATTGTTTTTTTTCTTTTCAATTGCAGGGTCAGCCTGGTCCTCAGGTAAGTGATCTCTTTTCTGACCAATTAACTGCAATTGAGGATTTTTCCCTACTGGGAAGATTTTTCTTCAGTCTTTTTCAAAGACTCAAAGAAAGCTATGAACTAGTAATCATGACACTACCTAGTAGGCCAGCCATTTTCCAGGAGTGAAACTTGAAGTCTGTTCAGGGTTGTGTGAGCCACTTTACCTGTTGGACTAAGTAGCAAGTTAACAGTATGCCCTCTCGAAAAGTAAGACTCTTTTAAGTGACCCAAGCCAGCACCCGAGCACTTCAGAGCCGTGGTGACTTGTTCATACAGACATGGGCTGGTTTGAATTAGGTGCTGATTAATCACGTCCTAATGCAGCTGTGAACCCATAAGCCCGCTGTTTACACCGTGATCCTGCTGCTTCTGATTCAGTGTAGATGGATACTGACTTTGTTCTCCATTTTCAACACCAACCAACTGCTGCAGACATGATTTATAAGTAAACGCAAAGGCAACTGACAGGCAATCTTTTGAACTCTACATCACACTGAAGAAAATGGGCCATTTTTAAGAGATGGAGGAACATGTATAAAGATAGCATTGTAAAAATAAAGCAAGCTCTCACAAATATTGTAGCAAATTCAAACTCAAAAGACTCAGCATTCCTTGGTCTGTAGGGTGCTATGGAGAGGAGCTGGACTTACGGATGCTTTTTCTTAAACACCATAACCAGTGTAAACGCTGCAGTTACTTACTGTACTTCTGTCAATCCTCCTTCCCTGTGATGTGCTGAATTCCGCTTCCGCCCTAGATTGTTTCCTGATAAGCCATTTCACAGTGGCTTTGTAGTCAATGTTAAAAATTATTTGCTATATGTTAATCTTCATTCTATGTGATATGGACATTATTTATAGTTGTTCTGGGCTCCATATATAAGGTTGAGTAACAATACAAACAGGAAACCATGTCTATTGGGGTACAGTGCTCCTTTTCACATCAGCTTCTGAGAAGTTAGACTTTTGTGTTGGTGTAGAGAGCAATCTCACTACTTGTAGCCTTCCCTCATGCAGTCCAAGTTAGTTCAAGTTAACAGAATACGTTTATAGAAGAGAGTTTGGGCTTTTTAGAATTTGAACTTATTATGCTACATTGGGAAGAATACAAAGTAATAGGTGCTTTACTGCTTTTCATACTTTGTTTTATTCAGTGTTACAATAACCCTGAAAAGTGTCTATATGCTTCTGTGTATATGTTGTATGTATGTGCATGCATGCGTGTGTACATGTGTGCATGCATATGTGTGCATGTGTATGTGTGTGTGTGTATGCATGCACATCTGAGTGTGCATACCTGTGTGTGTAATAGGCCCTCTGTTTTAGCCTAGGCCACCTTCTCTGGCATTCAAAAGCAGTTCTTAAGATAAGTTATGGACATAGACATCTGAGAAATGACCCAGGATACGGCACAAGGGAGTGGAGTAAGACACCGGCATGGTAGAAAAGCCGAGAAATAGATGTGTTTGTGAACTGATTACGTGTATGTGTAACTGAGGCCATTTCCTGCTGAATACCTTGTAAAGCGACAAGGCAGAAGTTTCCTCAGAGCCCTCACACAGAGGTACCAGAAGTTGATGTGATTAGCCATTAATTTATATTCCTTCAGGCTTGAGTCATGTCTGAGTACTGATGCCAATTCTTCTGATCGGCTTCAGAAGGTTTTGAATATGGGATGGATAGGACCCATATTCTACCACAAGGGCTGTGAAATTGTAGTGAATAAGTCAGATATGCTCTCTGTTTTCTGATTATTCTGTGGCTTAGTTTTTATTTAAAAATTATATATACCTATTAGGATATAAGAATATATATTAACATAAAATATTAATGTATGTTATTGATAATGTCGACTACATGCAAGGTATGTAACTTGAGTCATACACATAATACTTTGTTCAATTATTACAATTAGCTCAATGGCCACACATGCCTCTCCCCAAGCTGTGTAGCATTACAGCCTCAGAACTTGTCATTTGATCACTGGCTATGCCTTTTCCCAGCATGCCTCTATTTCTACCATCCCTGTTTTATGCTTCTATTAAGTTCAATTTTTCAGCACTCTAAAAAAAAGTGAAAATCATCATATACTATTTGCCTTTCCGTGACTGGTTCCTTTCACTTAGCACAGTATCCTTCAGATTCATCCAAGTTATTTCAAGGGCAAAACAGCTTCCTTTTTCAGGCTGATAGTCTATCATATGCATGTATTATATTCTTCCATGTATCCATTAAGACACTCAGGCTGGTTCCATGTTGCCTGTTGTAAGTGAATTCTACATATGTGTGATCATAAGATATTTCTCTCTGTGCATGCCTTATTTCACTGGACATACTGTTCTCCAGTTCATTTACATTGTTGCAAATGGAAGGATTTCATTCCTGTGACTAAGTAGTAGTCATTGTGTATATGTACCCCATTTCTTTATCCATTCATTCACTGATGAACACTGTGGCTGATACAAGATCTTGGTTACTACAATAAACATGGGAGTGCAGATATCTACAACAGGTAGGACCACATAGTAATTCTACTTTTAGATTCGGAGGAATTACCGCTAGCGTTTTATGTACTAAGTGTTCTGCTTTGCATTCCTACAACAACACAAGAATTCCTCCTTTCTCCATATCTTCTCTCTTGCCTTTTTGATTGTATCCAACCTAACAGGTGGAGGCATGCGATCTTATTGTAATTTCATCTCCTTGTAATTTGCATCTTATTGTAATTTGCATCTCCTGGATTATTAATGATACTGAGGACTTTTTCCGAGACCTATTTCCCATTTCTATGCCTTCTTTGTAAAACTGATAGGTAGTGTGTGGAGGTTCTTAAATGCTCCAGACTCACCACTTCTGAAGGTGACCTTGCCCCATCCATGAATATTTCTCTGTGTCTATACATCTGAGCAACCCCAAGTTCCATCTGGACCTTAGACATGTGATGTTTAAGATTTCATGGCACCCTCCAGATAACTTGGGATCTGTGCCTTCTTCAAAGTATGGTCCTGGTGTGTTGGCTTTGGTTTGAACTGGGTTTATGTCCAGATCCTGGATTCTCTGTTCTTGTTGAATCATTTGCTGATTCCCACCCCTGAGTCCCTTTCTAGTTGTTCTTCTTGTCCCAGGTCTCCTTCTCTTTCTTCCTCCTATGTATTGTCAAAGTCAGGACTACAACCCTGTATGTAATATGATAGCACTGTAAACCTCAAGTGCGATGATTAAATGTGTAGCTCACAGCATACTAGAACTTTAGCTTTCTCCTGCATCTGCCCCAGCATCCCTATTGCCATTCCTCACACTGGTGCTGCAGGGAGGGAAGTCAGAAGGATGAATATATGGCTTTCCCCCGACAAGTAGCAGCATTGAGGATTGGAGTGAGAGAAATCAATGGGTCTCCTATCACCTATGTTGACCAGATAAACTTTTCCACCTTGGCTTTGATAATGCCAAACCAGTTTCTCCTGATACCAAACCTTTGAGTCTTGATTATGTTATCTCTCTAGAGTATGACAAACTCCACTAATTTGGCTTCTTGTCTCACCTTCCATTGATTTTCATTAATTTTCTTCATGGACTCTATGCTTTATCAAAACCAAAGTGAAATTTTTATATTTTTTTCTTCTATGGATTTTTCTCCTTTCCTTGGGGCTCCTTCCTCTTAAACTTCTTGTCTACATAGCCAAACACAATCACCGGTCACACTGTAGTACTGTTTCTTCAGGAAGATATTTTTCTTCTTTACTGAAGAGATTTTCTTCCTTTCACATATTTCCACAGAAAGTTAACTGTGTCGCTTGTTATATTACATTATGCTTAAAGAAGAGAATGGGGGCTTCCAATCAAAGAGATTGCAAGTCAGATCGAGTTGTCTAGCTTTTAGCCTCTGCCTCCTGGATGAATTAATCCTTCACTCTGGGTAGCACTGTCAACATGTATAAGGCCAAATGTCTAAGGCAATGCCTTTTCTTAATACATGTTGTAAGAGTTATTGTATTGTGTATAAAATATTTCGCATGCTACCTGAACATGGAATACCTGAACTCAGGAATAACAGAATTCATTTTTCCTGAACATAGTAAGCACTCAAGAAAAATTAATTCTATTATTCTCTTTTGGATCACTGTAGTTATTTCTAAGCATCCTTTCTCTCTCTCTCTTAAAAATTTCTGCCAGGCGGTGGTGGCGCATGCCTTTAATCCCAGCACTTGGGAGGCAGAGGCAGGCAGATTTCTGAGTTCGAGGCCAGCCTGGTCTACAGAGTGAGTTCCAGGACAGCCAGGGCTACACAGAAAAACCCTGTCTCGGAAAAACAAAAAAAAATTTCTTTATATTATGTGTGTAACATTTTGCCTGCTTATGTATCTGTGTAACACTTATATTCCTGGTGCCCATAGAGAGCAGCAGAAAAGGGTGTCAGATTCCCTGGAAATAGAGTTACAGATACTGGGCATCTGACACATGTTAGTGGCTTTTTAATAAGTGTGTTTTACACTTTTTTCTTTTTACACTTTTTACAGTTTTTTACAGTTTTTCTCTTACCCAGCTAGCTCCCAAAGACTAGACTATTATATTTGTTTATCAAGATTTAAGGGCACAATAACTGAGCAGTATTACTCTATCTTAATCCTCTAAACTAGTCTGGCTACCTTCCAGCCAAAATCCCTGAGATGCAGTCATTTTATGGCTCCCTGTGGCTAATCTCACTTCCTCCTTCCTTCCCTCTGTCCTCCCTGCCTCTCTTTCTCCCCCCCCCCACCATCCCCTGACTGGGAGGAAGTCCAGCCTTATATTCTCTCTGCTCAGTAACTGGCTTATCAGCTAGCTTTATTGACCACTCAGGGAGCAATTGGGGAGCAATGTTTATACAACATTGAAACAGAAGGTTCTTAGAATAAGGATTTCAATCAGATATGGGGGCACAGAAATCAGCATTTGAATAATACGAGGACAATCTTTATACAGTGCATAATAACATTATGCCTACAGACACAAGAGTCTTTTCAAATCAAATCCTGGTCCTCTGGAAGAACAGCCAGTGCTCTTAACTGTCAAGCCATCTCCCCAGCCATTTTTTCTTTTCCTTAACAGATTTTATGATCTTTAATGCAATGATTTACTTTCCTTCATCTTTAGTTTCCTCTCCATCTGACTACTTCATCACATATAGCAATTTATTTGTAGGACTCTAAGCTTTGGTTTTGAGTTTCATAATCAGATCTATTATAGAAAGTATTACAATTGCCTAAATATTTGTATTCTTCCACAAGTAAATAATTGAACATACATTGCATATACCAATATAAATTGCATATAAAGTTAATTACTTTAAAAAAATCTTCTCAGGACTCCATCTTGTCCTCTTTACAAAATAAATTAAACTTTTATTTAGTTTAAATATCCCTCCATGTCTTTAAAAGTAAGGAGATACCCCTTTTATACTATGGCCATTTTTTTTTTTTTTGGAGTCTCAGAGCCCTCCTCATAACTCTTCCTTGGAGTTGCATGTGAACATAAAGTAGCAGTAATTCCCTTAGGAATTTTGAGCACTAAAGTGGTGTGCATGTTGTAATTCTGTATTACCCAGTGAGAAAAAAATGTAAGCGTAAACCACAAGCAAATGCCATCAGACAACTGTGTGGAGGAGTGTGGCTTCCATTCGTGTTTGCAGATACACTTGGAAAGAAGTTGAAGATGTCACTCTGCCCTCTTCCCCTAAATCCACATTTGCTTTTCTTCTTTATTCAAATATTATTGTTGCCATTTCACGAGGCTTTATTAAACATTACTAAACTCAAGCTGTATATGCATTGTAAAGAATTCTTTTGGGGTAAGATATTGTACTGAGGGGGCAGTATTTAACTTTCTATTCATATGTTTTAAATTATGTATGAAGCTCCTTCTAACCTAACACTTTAGCAATTCCCATATTTCATATTTGTGTTTCAATCCAGCTTTTTCCAGATTCACATAGTCTGATTTGGGGGCAGAAGGAGGGCACATACATTCTCTAGAAATTTGAAAAATGTGCGCATGCCTTTGTGCATATGAATATGTAGAAAGAGAGCCCAAATTTGACTCACTGCTACGTAAAACCAGTAATGTGTTATCACCTGGATAACTCCATACTCTTGCGACGTATACTTTGTTGTTATTATATAACCTGGAGAATGATAATCAAGTCTGAATGCTTTAGAGTTCAGGAGCTTTAATTACATGCCATTGGTGTTGTGGCCTTAAGGACTTCACTGTACTCCAGATGGGTTATATTATTAAGAGTATCCACAGTATGGCTCTTTCTTTATTTTACTGTAATACATATGTCTTTATTTCACATGCTCATTCGTGTTTTTAAATAGTGTAGAAGGTAGAATTATTTCCAACTAAATTAATTAAAGAACTTCTATGGCCAACTTTATGCCATATTTCCTAAGAAACATATTGCCTTTCATTTCAACTGAATTAATGCGGGTGATCTGTAGTATTCCATGAATAATTAAGCTGATTGTGTACTGCTTTACACCATGGAAACTGTTTCCAACCTCAGAACCCCTTGTTTTTGTATCCCGGTCTCTCCGTGCAGTGTTGATAGGAAATGCTTAATACAGTTTTTGTTTAGTACTGAGACCTGAACCCAAAGCACTGCAAGTGCTAGACAAATGCTCTCCCACTGAGTTCTACCCCAAGCCCCTCAGTAAACTCTGGTTAATAGATACACATTTAGTAATTCATCTTTAATGGTAATTTTGTACGCACAGGATAAGATGCCTGCCTTCTGCACTCTACTTTCAAAGCAGCATATGAAACACATGCATAGAACTAAGGGAGTGGGCTCTGGGCTCTGGAGGCAGACACCTGGGCTGATATTCTGTTCTACTATTTATGAGTGGTGTGACTTTGGGCAATTTATTGAACTTTATGCCTCAGCTTTTTCCTATAAAGAGAGAATGATTTTGATTGAATGCATAGCGTAATGAAGCACTCAGAGCATCTAAGGCTCACACAGGTGTTAGGATTAAAGGCCTTTGTAAATTCCTTCTCCCAGGAACACTCACAGAAGCGCAGTCATAAAGACTTGATGTCCTTGTACCGCTACATATTGTCCCTGCAGGTGGCACTTCACCTACTGGAAAAACAGAAGAAAATAATAGACTCAATATGTGTGGGTGCCACGGATAAATTAAAGTTAGGAGATTTGTGAAAACTGATTAGTTATTGTTGGATCCGGCTATTACATTAGCTAGCCTCTCAATAAAACAAAATGTTATTACACAGTTATAAGGATTCAAAATATTCTTCAGTGACATAACACGCTTTGAACTGTTCTAAACTTTTAAAACTCTATCTTTGGTTAATATAGAGTTGAGTAACAACAGCCAAGGTTCATCTTGCTGTCTGGAAGCTGTGCAAGGTTGTTTTACTGCATATGAATTCATGTTGAAAGCACACTTGGATCCTCAGAAACAGTCAATGGAAATATATTGGGCACAGGAATATTGGTGGCTGTTTGATTGCCATTAAGGTGTTTGAGAAATGCTATTTTGGGCCCTAATATGATTGAACTTCCATTTCATGAAGCCTGTTGACATATCCATTGGATGTTCGGCACATACAAAGTCCATAGGCGGTAACTGTCATTTACCCATTTTACAAATACCAAAGCTCTGTGATGTTAGCTGACTCGCCCATGTTCGAGTGCTAGTACTGAATGGAAAGGTCTCCAAAGTCAATCTGAGTTAGGTTTTTCATGCTTCTCCTCCACCAAGGGTCCTGTTAGTTCAGTGAGACACAAGCCCTAGTCCCAGCAGAGCTAGTCAGCTGTCATAAAAGAGGTGTGCATGCTTCAGGAGTTAGAAATTAGTTAAAGAATGTTTTCAAAAGAGAATTGGATAAACTAGGAAAGCAAGCGCCCTGAGATAAGACATCAGAGTAGGTAAACACATGTGTGAGTACATGCGTGCATGCATGCTCGTGTGCATTGGATGGGACTTTCCTGCAAGGGAAAGAATTTGCTTTCAGAAACTCAAGATTATAGGTCTAACTTTTCCCAGTCAGCTTCCTAGCTCAGGTTGCCGGTGCTTTTAACAAAGGAGGGCTATAGTGCATCCTAACAAAATAATAATGGATGATTTCACAGAGGTAGTGACATACACAAAGAGGCCAAGATTCAGAGAAGGGGTCATTCAGAGACTAGTTGGTATTCAAGGATGGATTGGGGAGGATCGTTATGGGATACTGCAGCAAGTGAAGCAGGTTACAGGGAGAATTAACAGCAGGTTATAAAGAAGGTATAACCTTCCTTCAGGCAGGAGGTCACAATTCTTTTGGTAGGGATTGGAAGGGTCTTTTAAGAGGAACTTTTAGCCGACTATCATGGCATATACCTGTAACATGGTGTTCGGGAGGTTGAAGCAGGAGGGTCACAAGTTTCAAGTGAGACTAGGATATACATCATCTCTAAAGAAACAAAAATTTAAATTATATAATTACAAGTATAATTTTTCAGAGTCTCAGAAATATGGGAAATGCCCTTAAACTCATCATCCAGATTTAGAAATATCAATTGCTAATCTTTTTTTTTTTTAATGAATCCCCCTTCCTCTTGTTTACTGTTATGGTTTTGTTCCAGGACTTGAACCCAGAGCCTCCAACATTCTAAACACATAGTATACTGTTATATCTACTAGTATAATTAAAGCTAAGCCTGTATTGTGCCATTTCATCTACATGCATGGAAATGTGAGTCTGTGGTGGGGCATTTGAGATCATGACTGCCATGATTTTAATGGTTTTAATAAAATCAATACCCAGTGCAAATTCGGATTTCCTCAGTTATTGTAAAATTGTCTGCACTTGGGGCTTAATCATCGTTTTCAGTGTTAGCGTCTCCTACTCTTTAGTAGTTCCCCTTGTCCTTTCTTTTCCACATGGCATCCCTCGTTCTAGAATGTTTGTGCTATATACAGAACGGCTCACATTTTGAACTGTTCTAATTACTGCTTGTGATGTTATTTAACTCATTATCCTGGAGCGAGGTTGATTCAGTTTTAGAAAAGCCCATTTTAAAGAGTAGCGTGTTCCCTAATTCACACCAGGAAGCACAAGGCATTTGATCAGTTGGTTGGTCTCCAGGAGTTGGCCTGATGCTCATTAGTTGTTTGCCTGATGGCTTTTGCAAATTCTAAGGGTTCTGTCTTAGAGTTAGCCATAGTGGGCTGGAAGACAGTCTTCTGAAGTCTTTTGAGCTGAGGATGATATGAGCAGGAGAATGTATTTATCTCAGGATGTTGCCCAGGCTGGCCTCAAATTTCTAGGCACCACTAATCCTCTCTGTCTTACCCTCCCGAGTAGCTGAGATTATCAATGTGAAACTAGTAGACCCTAGTAGAAAAACCAATTTGATGTTAATATGCAGGGTGGGGTGAATCAGGATCACAGAAAGCTTGTGTAATAGACTATTCTGGTGATCGAAGAACAGGATACTAGCAACTGATGTGGGGAGATGGGACAGACGCAAGAGAAACTGTACGAGTTAAATCTTTAGGGCTAAGCACTAGGTTTTATTTATATAAACAGATATAAACACAGGTTTTTAGGCTTGGAGTTGGAATGGTGTGCTTGACAAAATTAGGAAATTCAGGAATCATGATGGTTTCATAGCAGACACTGGGAAATTTGTTTGAGAAAGTGGAATCTGAGCCTGTGATGGTCTGTTTTGGCTCAGACGTCTGGTAAGCAGTTGTAGATGTAGGACTGGAGCTTGGAAAGAAAATCGGAGGACGGAAGGCAGGTAATGGCTGGGGCCTTGAGAGCATATCTGATAGCCAGCGAAGGGAGCCTAGTGAGGAGGAGAGATTTAAGAACAGATTTTGGTGATGTGAACACTGATGGGTTTTGTCAACCCTTCCTCCCCAGGGCTTCTGTTTATTTAGATTAGTTTAGCCCAGGATATCTTCCTCCCAGGACTCAATGGCTTCCCTTCCATGGGTCAGCTTTCTTCTCCTAATGGAAAGAAATCCCCTTCCTCCAAAGGGACAGCATGTACTTTAACTCATGTTCCATTATTTTTTCTGGATCCAGACTGTAAAAACATGACTTCTTGCTACCTTTCCTTTTTCTTTAAATCAAGTTTCCCGTCTTTGTGTGACTAATCTGTTCTCTCGGGAAGCTAATGGAAACAGTGAGGAAGAAGATAGGACATGAACAGGAGACAGTAGTGGGCAAAGGTAATGTGTCTTCCCCTTGGCATCAGGAAAGGGTGAATTTATTCTCTTGAAGATGGTAGGGGAGATGCTGGGGGATGGAATGGTCCCATGGTAGCAGCAACAAGTAAGAAAAAAGAGAAGGACCGGGCTGGGAAGGAGACAAGCACACTGTAGGTGTGATGTCTTCCATCCTGTCCCTGGAGAGCAAGGCGATGAGAATAAAGAATCTAAATATGAAGCTCTGGGAGCTGACACTCATGTGAGAAGCTCTGTGGCCATGTTGGCCATCAGCCAGCATGAGGGAGATTCTACTTACATTGGAAGTCAATCAAGAAGCGTAGCCAAGACCTGAGAGTCAGGCTCCCAGTCCACCTGATGGTTGCTTTTTTTTAATATTTTAAAATTGTTTTTAATTTTGGGGGGTCTTGTTTTTCATTCTTCTGACTATCTACTTGACCCTCATCCTTAGGTTGTGCTCGGTTGCATTTCATAAAGTCGATATCGCTTTATATGCTATGACAAATGAAGTTAAGTGGCCTTCAAACAAGGCTTAAATCACTTGAACAAAAATGATGTTCAGGCAGAATATTAGGAAACATGCTGAAATAGGTGGCTGTAAATTAAACCCAGGGCTTAGAGGAAAATGTACTATACAGAATCCAGATTTAACCGCACACAGACACACATGCACACACTACACACACAGAGACGAGGTTGGAGAGGGAGAGAGGAGAGAGAGAGAGAGAGAGAGAGAGAGAGAGAGAGAGAGAGAGAGAGGTGCCGGCCTAATGAGTAAGGTTCAGTGATGTAGGTGTATGTATGTGAAATGCTACGTAAGGAAACCTATTGTTTTGCATGCTAACTAAAAAGAGACAACGGTATCTGGATCCATCTGAGTCTTACTGAACAGTGACAGTAACATAGGAAAGCTTATGCAAGGAGTGAAAAATAGTGGGAGCTCCTATGGCAGCTGGTGCAAAATTATACTTTCTTTCCACAAAATCAGGATTCAGAATTCCAAATCTTTCACTATGGGGTTCGTTTTATTTGACCTTTTAGAAGTAAGGCACATGGGTGAGCGGGAGCCACATTCAAAGTCAGAGGCATTTGCACAGTCTTAAATCATTTAGAGACACAGACCAATGTTGGGAGGGGAGGGAAACTCGTGTTTGCTTAGTAAGAACAGTAATGTCCATATAGAGAGTAAGAAAAGCAAGCCAGAGAAAATGGCCCCAAGTCCCACTGTCTCACAAGCCCCTAACTCCACTGAGCTACCCCAGTCTTACTTTTGCAATGTTTGAGTTTTCCCGAATTTGCTTTTGAGTGGTAGAGGCCATTAATTGCTTCCTTACAGCAGCTGTTTATGATTTCAGACTGATCGTGGGCACACACGGTCTGCTGTTCAGGACCCAAACAGACATCATAAAAGACCTCGCCGTTACAGTCTCACCACAGAAAAATGCCCAGGAAATAATAGCTGTAAAAAATTAGTTTTCAACCAAGTAGGGCTGGTTTTGATATTTTAAATTTTGGGGTATGTCCACCCCCTTCCTTCTGCTTGGTTTTAATCTTCAATGCAAAATGAAAGGTATAAAGTCTTAGGCTGTAAATCTGCTTCTTGCCGTAACTCCCATCCCAGGCTTAGTGGAGTTGGATAGTAGCATATAACCAGAGCTCTCCTGCCAGGGAACTGGCTTCTCCTTGCTTTGTCCTTCCACATTGGTGCTTTGAACCCCAAGACTTGTATTGTATTTTCTCTCGCGCATACATCCATTTTAGTTTGACAGGATTTACTCGAGTACCTAATCTGTGCTAACATTGACTGAGGGGTTGGTTCTAAGGCCTAACATTCCGTTTCATTTTATTTATTAAAGCGATGAGACTACAGGTTTGGTTTGGTTTTGACGGGGAACAACCCTCAAAGATAAATTGTGTTCAATCTGCATTGTCTTCAGATGTTCCCACCATCCACCCAGGGACGATTCACATGGTTCATTTTGCTTTAGGGAAGTTCTGTATGCTTGGCTTCCCATTCCTCAAGTATTTCTAAAACATAATATTAAAGTGGGTTATTAATAACCACCAGCATTGGAAGGCTACTCAATTGTAAGCTGTTTTGTTTTAGTCAAGGTGGGGCAGTGTTTTCCCCCATTTAACAAATGAGCCAGTTCATGAAGACTAGTCTGCCCAAGACTATGCAGTCTCATTTTCAGTCTAGATCTGTAACTTCAGAGCTCAGGTTCCGGACCACCAGGGCACTTTTAATTTATATTCTTCCTTTTAAAAATAACACCTCTAAGGTACTCTTGTATTTTCCTTTGACTTTTGCTGAAACTCTTAAAAAAATTATAAATGAATTTTATAAATTATAAATCACACATTTTATCTATGCTTTTAGGCAGCATAATTCTATATCGGGGAAAAATTAAGATTTATATATTACTAGCTCAATGTATTTGTAAAGTTAAAAGTCTGTAAGTCAAAATAATCTTATTTTAAACTTCATGAAACAATTCAAAATATTCCCAAAATTACATACCTATGCCTATTACTGTGCCTATGCCTATACCTATACTAACAGAAGTATATGCGTGAATTAAAGGTTGGCATATACTTGGAAGAAAATAGGTTCTCATTTTTATTAGAGAGAAATTGGTGCTAAGACAATTAAACACGTTACTAAGAAGTATATATATATATATATATATGATGTATATGTATATACACTCTATATATACACATATGTATGCATATGTATGTATATATATATACATGCACACACTCACACACACACACATATAGAAATATCACTTTCTAATTATCTAGGGTTCCCATTTTTCAAAAGAGCACTAGATTCTCAAATGTCAATGTCATTTGCAATGTCATTTTTCTGAGGTTTCAGAGACATGCTAAATATTGTGAGTGTGGAATTTGGTTATGTATCTCCCTTTCTAAGAGGTCAATTAAATACACATGTGGGGAGACAGATGTCAGGAATCAGTACAGTTGAGGTACCATCTTAATTCTACAAGAGAAAAACTGTTTCTCCTATTTCCTTCCTCCCTGGGAAACTATAAGCATCAATAATGTATTGTTGCAAGAACTCCAGAGCCCATGGAGAGAAGACATAGAACAGCCATCCACTCCTCTGGGGCCGTGCTATCCTCATGAGAAAACCACAGGTATAAAAGGCTGCCATCTCCTCCCCCCAAGGCTAGGAAAATGGGCATTTAAAATATAGGAAATTATGTGCAGTCTTCACCTTAAGAATGAGAGGAGTAGAAATGCTGTGAAGATATACTCTACCTAGAAGTTAACATTCAAAATGGGTGACATCTTAGTGGTGGTACCATAATGTAGTTAGCATGTTTGGAAGATCACAGAATCTGTACAGAGAGTATCACACCATGACTGCTACTATGGATTTTTGTGTGAACCTTTTACTTAGTAGTGATAGTAGACTATCTCTCCTCTCCTCTCCTCTCCTCTCCTCTCCTCTCCTCTCCTCTCCT
>NW_021627633.1:0-26227 GCF_004785775.1 Grammomys surdaster | reverse complement strand
CTTCATCCCCCACTGCACGGGCTCATGACCCTTCATCCCCCACTGCATGGGCTCATGACCCTTCATCTCCCACTGCACGTGCTCATGACCCTTCATCTCCCACTGCACGTGCCCATGACCCTTCATTTCCTGCACATTTTAGGATGAAAGGAAAAGGAATACTTCTCAGTGCCGATGGCCCTCACAGGAATGTGCTGAAAATAAAACCACCCATGTGCTTCACAGAAGAAGATGCAAAGTTCATGGTGGAGCACCTTGATGGCATTTTAACAGGTTGGTCCATGATCTCTCTCTTTTCTCAAAAGCTCTTCAATGCACTCTTTCTGGCCTTCTATTCACAAGGGACATGGAGCAAGGGAAAAAATGGATAACTTTCCCTTCAAACTAGAATCAGATAGCTGCAAAAATAAAAGGCATGGACTCTCAAAATTTTTTTTATTTCTAGTCATGAAACTCCAAATATAAGTTTTTGGCAAATTAGCACATTGCTGTTATTGCTTGTTAGTTGGGGAGAAGTATTTGTTGTTTATTTTGCTTTTTAGACAAGGTCTTGCTGTGTAGCCCAGGCTAGCCTTAGATTCCTGATCTTCCTGTTCCAGCCTTGTGAATGCTGAGATTACAGGTGTACTCCATCATGCCTAGTTCACCCTGTTCTGCTAACCATTTCTCTTTCCTTTAGACAACAACTATGGTTTTTTAAGCTGTGTGTCTGCTCTGTGTCTCTCGCTGCTAACAATGCATAGTTCCAGCATTGAACTATTCAGATATTGTATCAACTTCTCTGGCAGTGCATGTCCATGAGCCTGGCTACTGTTCAGGTGATAAGGCATAAGAACAATAAATAGATCCAATGTGCTGCACAGCAAGACCCCGACTCAAACAAAACTCAGAAGGCAAAAGATATCTGAAGTATTTTTTTAATAAAAAATACAAAGCACAGATAAATAGTTTTTGACCATCTGCTGAATCATTTCACTTTGGATTTTTTTTCCCTCTTCATGTTGAAGAATGCTTCAAATATTAAAGTTTTTTTATCTGTTTATGTTTATTTTAAGGACTTTCATTTGTCATTCAGAACTCTGGCCCATCATAGGGATTCTATCTTCTGCTCATTCAGATTATGCAACTGAATTAACTTATTTTTCTGTTATGAACATAAATTGCATTGGAAAGTAAATAAACACTGTAAAATGGTATTGAAACCATGCAACTGTTGAAATATTAGCCCATTTTTATTACAGCTTGGTCTTATTCATATTTATAGAAATGTATTCAACCTCACTGCTTGGTTCTGTCAACTGTTGTTAAGATATGACAAGAAGCCACAAATGAAGACATCAGAGATCATTAATGTTTGGAAGTAGGGTCTCTCTTTGGACTCAGAGAACATACTCACACCCAAACCTGTCAGATATCCTCCCAAGCTGGTGTGCCCTGTGATCCTGCAACACCAGGTAGAAGGGTGGATTCCTGTCACCCAAGCTGATCCCACTAAAAGTAAACTGAATGACATCACTAACACCCCTGAAGAACTGGACTGTGTGAACCAGACACAGACAAAATAGACTCAGAGCCATGAACAAATTAACAGTGAAAAACAAAAATCAAAATGTGAACTGGAGCTGGAGAAATGGCTCAGCAGTAAAGAGCACCAACTGCTCTTCCAAAGGACCAGGGTTCAAATCCCAGCATCCACACAGTAGCTTACAACCATCTGTAACTCCAGTTCCAAGGGATTCACCATCATCCTCTGGCTTCAGCATCCAAGGGCATAGGCATGCACATGGTGCTCAGACATCCGTGTAAAGAAAACACCCATACACATAAATAGTAATAAAATAATTCTTAAAAAATGAAAGCCAGCAATTCTAATAGTAATATTTTTTACAGACATTACATGCCTCTTCTCTAGTTCTTATTAAGTCTTTATATTCCTAGACAGTATTTTCTTTATTATATTGATCTAACTTCTCTTTATCTTCTTTGATTTAGTTTTAGAAGAAGTCATGGACTCCAAGAGTGGGATTGTGATCTCTGAGAACACAGCTTGCAGAACAAAGGTCAGAGGTGGCTGCTTTGTGTTTAAGGGGAGCTTAAAGCATTGGGGATTGCTTTTTTCATAAACAGTGACCATTAGAACAAAAGCAGCTTGTGCCAATGATCATTGCAATTTTGAGGGTACAATTAAGTTCCCAGAGCCAATGGCATATCATCTGCAAGAAATGAAACCAAATCACCATGCTCACAGGTTTATTCTAATATAAAAATATAAATAAAAACAAAGGGACTCTCTCTTCTGGCCTTATAAAGACAGCTTTCAAATATGGGGAAGACACTTACAAATGGCCAGAGCTTTCTCATATCGGCTCAGAAAGCCACCTGCAGTCAGCTCTGGTTCCCAATGCCCTTCACCAACTACCAGAGCCTTGGATGCATGGTTCTGAAACACCAAAAATTGCTTCTGAAGTGAGCTGACGTGGAAGCTTCCAGGGCAGCCTGTGGGATCCCAGACAGTGAGTGGCCTAGTTTCCACTCTTGATGCGCTTCCAGCAGAGGGCTTTTCCTTTCTCTTCTTGACCTGCCTGTGTGTGAGAAAGAGTACCCAGGCCTGGAAGCAGAAAAGCAAACCCTTGCGAGGCTTTGCTGCATAATTTGTTATTTGTTTATAGCTTTGATGGCAAGGGAACATTCAGTGCCCAGAGCCTGCCTGTGCACCCAGCACAGTCAGCAAAGTCTTTTTCGTGGTTTAAAAAAAAAAAAGTGGGGGGTGTTTGAATGGGAGCAAATGATTTCTAACAAGACACCCTCTGTCTCTTCACACAACACAAAGCAGTCATAGGGACCCACTATTATCAAAAGGGTAGGAAGAGTTTATCAAATCTAGGTCAGAATCCCAGCTACAAAATGGCTTTGCATAGCACTGACCAGGATCTTGCAAAACCAAGGGTTGGTGAGGCCTCATACCCGGAGGCTAGTCGAGTCACTGCGCAGGTATTAAAGTTTGTCCTAGAGTCTCAGAATTGCTGTTGACATCACCTTTCAAATGTCTGGTATCTAAAGAGGTTGGGTGTTTGAAGAGGTGGATATCCACGGAAGTTTTGTGGCCCTGTCTTTGCAGATGCCTAAGGAAGTACATGTGGAATTGCCCAACCTCAGTACCACCAAAGCCAGAGAAATCCACAGCGGAAAGAGAAATGGTGTATGCTCAGACCAACATGCCCTGCTCGGCAAAAGACTCAAGACATGAGAGCCAAGTGTTAAACAGAGGATAAAGATCCAGGGATACAGAGAGCAAGGGGATGCCTCTCACCTCTTAGACATCCTGTAAATTACAATCGTCAATCTGCCTAACTTGTACATTAAAAGATGGACTAATAATACCAATAATCAAAGTGGTAAACTATGTCAACATTAGTAATGGAGCCTCTTGCCTGGTAATTCATTGCCTGCAATTCTGAAGTTATTTATTCTACTAAGTAGAGTTTTCTATTGCAACGAAGAAGCGGGGCACCTTGCTTCTCGTGATGCAATGTTTGAAATTAGAGAAACAAGTGAAGACTGTTCTTTCACTTCAGAGAGTTAGCATGCTAAAGTATTTTTAATCATGAGAAATACTCTAAACAGTCAATATATAAACTATTATTTATAAATTGTAATAAAATAAAAGATGATATAAACAAAAGTGAAGACTATAAAATGCAGAGAGCATTGTAGGTTATGGTGGAGAAATCTAAGTCATTCTGAAAGGAAATCACAGAGCAGAGAGGAAAATGGCGAAGAACAGCGGTTGGTAAGAAGCCTGGTTACTTACCATCCTGTGGGAACTGAAAGGGGACACATATACACAGACACACTTGCATGAGGATGCTTCTAGAATGACAGAAGCAGCCAAATCCCAGCATTCAGAGTTGGGAACTTTGGTTCTGGCTACTCACAGGCCATGTCATCTTGACCAAGTTGCTTACCTACCAGGTAAGAATGGTCCCTCCTCTGAACATCTTATCTTCCCCGAGTTCATTATCACCTGCATCCCACATATCCTAAATTAGCTCTGTCTGACCTGTATCTCTCCATCGCCTTCCTACTAGTTGTTAAACTTGCTGGTTTGTTCCTATTCCATGAAGAAGAAACAGTAACTTTTCTATGCCTGTTTACTGCTAACTGAGTGAGATGTCTTCTTGGGAGTATGAGCCTGTTCTTTGGATAATAGTATTTTAGGGGACCCCTTATCTGTGGGTAGCACATGTGGAAGACCTTGAATTGTGGTACTGAGAGTCTGTTTAAAACAAAAACAAACAAAAAAACAACAAAAGACAAGGCAAACTAAAGAACCATAAAGTGTTAATTCCTAATGGAACAAACCACTGGTCCTAGTGGAAAAAAAAGGGCGGCCTCTGTAGTAAGCTTTCCACAAGTTGCTGGTTGCCTCTTCAAAGAGTAGTATAATTATCAGGGGCTCAACGTTGTATTCTGCTTCAATCAGCCTGGGTATTAATAAGGGCATTGGCAAATTGGTCTTAACAAGGAGGAGCCTAGGCTGCTGGCCCACTTGTTGCCTTCATCTCCACCTCCACATGCCTGCTGCTCATGACACCATCATCATTTGCCTGCTTGAATGGCCAGTGTGATGTCTGTAGTGGATGCTTCTGGTAGGCAGTAAAAGGTGAAACAAAAAAATCGTAGCATGGAGTATTCATGCAATATAGCCCTTTCCATGCCTGTGACCCATATCTCTTTTGTTCTAGTACTTTCGTGTTCCTGGACAACTAACTAGACCACTTATGCACTCCTATCATTTCTTCCATGCAAGGCAGATGCCCACACACACCACTCAGAGCTCTGCCTCCAGGAAACTTTTCCATAGCCACTCTTTCAAGACCTCATTGAGAATAACTATAAAGCAGCCAGCAGGCAGTGTCAGAAATGGCAGATCTTTGAGTTTATCCCGTTATCTTAACCAAATGTGTCTTCCCAGTGCCACCAGCATACTGTTATCTTCTGAGGGGAGCATCTCTGGCACATCCAGCTGCATCAGCTTAGGGGTATCAGCAATGGATCACCAGGATGTTCTGCAAAGTACCCAGATGGTCCAACCCTAAGTTATAACAGCCTAAGTTATAACAAAGGGCATAATAAATAAATAAATAAGAATAAACCTGATTCCAGGGCACATTGTAATCCTTGAGATGAAGAAGTAGACCCAAAACAAATCCTGGGGCTCAGTGGCTAGCCAGTCTAGCTGAATTGGTGAAGTCCAAGTTCATCGACAGACTCAAATCTGTGACTCCAGTTCCAGAGATCCAATGCCCTCTTCTGGCCTCCAGGGGCACTGCAGGCTTGTGATACGTATATATGCAAGTACTTGTACATGCACATAAAAATAAGCAAATCTTTGAGAAAAATTAAAGTGATGAACAATGGAAAAAATATTGGCCTATACACACACACACACACACAGAGAGTCCTTTGGATTTTTAAGAGAGATATTAATGCCTTTCATTGTTTTATGTAGGCTGAGTAAAGAAAAAATGTGTGTGGAAGGAAAGCTTTAGGGTTCCCAGATGGCCTTTTGCACTGTAGAAACGTGTATTCTACAAGCCAAGGAAACTATGGTCAACACAAAACCTTCCCAGTATTTATTCCTTAAATGTCATGTATAATTTACTACGTGGTCACCTGTACTTCCTCTGTAGCAAGGTCTTATGTTAGAAACTCAACTGATTTCTCACTGTAGTGTGTTCTGCATGTAATCACTCTTGGAAATTTTTGAGATATGTTATATGGCCTATGATCTGTTTTGTTTTTTAAAATACCACATACATTTTGAAAGGAGGTAAATTCTGAAATACTCTAAATGCGACACAGAAGCCAATTTTTAGAGTCAAGTTTGTAGTGTATCAAGTGTGTGGTGAAGATTTTGATCACGTTATTGAGAGATGTGAATAAAATTTTCCCACAATGCATGTGAGTTTACTATTTCTTTATAATTCTATCAGTGTTTACTTTCCATAAATCAAAGTACATCATAAAATGTGAACAAATGTATAACTATAAAATATTCCTGGAAAATAGTCTTTATCTTATTTGCAGCTTATATGTTCTAAATGTTATAGAAGTTCCTCTTTTAAACTTGGAGAGCTGTGCATTTTATTCAGTCTGGAAGTCTTTGCTTTTTCATTAGAGCATTTATAGTTAATGTAACTCTGGTGTGTGCTTTTAAATATATGTTGTTGTATTAATGATCATTTTTCTTCTTTTCTCCATTCTTGCTTTCTTTCAAATTCATTTTAGTGGTGTTTTGTTTTACCATATGCTTACCCCAAACACACAATCTTACAAGTTACATGACATCTAATCCATTTTTCAGGAGCTTCTTGGCAAATTGCAGCATCTTTTTCCTGGTCAGTGCAAGAACTTAAGAGCAGTTTTGTTTCCTCTATCACATCACATTTAGAATGCTGTTGCTGCGTGCATCTATATCTGATAGCTATTTTATATCATCACTGTTATATCAGCATATGCTATTTTACTTTTTTGTTTGCTTTCATATTCTTTATTTCATCTTTCCATCTGGAATTACTTTCATTTTATCTTGAAGAATGTCCTTTAGTATTTCTTCAGTGTAGGTCTCTGCCTAACCTCTTATTAGACAGATGGGTAAACTGGAAAATATAGACATTAAAAGACTAAATGAAGTATCCCATATCCTCAGAAACAAGGCAAGGACTAGAATCTAATAACTCTGAGTTTCTTCGGCCAATGCCTTTTCTTCCATAACCTTTAAAAATGTCAAGATAGAAGCAAAAAAGAATGACCAATTAACATGGGTCATCAAAACTTCTATTGAAGAGGTGTAAACCCAATTACTTTGATTAATTGACTTTAAACCACTAACAAGAAAAGCACAAAATCAGCAACAGACACTAAAAATATTAATTAAAAAATGAAATAGTAACAAGCACCCAACAATCCCATTGGGTGATATTGACCTGATCATATAAAGCATGGTCACCAACTTATTACTTATGCCTTCTTGGTTTTTTTTTTTCTGTCAGCAGAATTATCAGCTATGACCTGAAATACATAGCTTCCAAGTAGAAATTCAGAGTTCTTTTTTCATACTTAGGAGAGAAGAAAATAACAACATCACAGTTGTAGCAAAATAGCATAGATTTGTAGCAGAAAGCAAGAATGGTTTATACACAGCTGTAGTCCTTTAACCCTGAGGGGAGTCTTATATGCCTCACCAATATGCCATGTGTTTTTAGTATGTTGGAAGTTTTTTAAAGGAAGAGAGAGGAGATTGAGGGGTAAAAGTAACTCATATGTTCCTTTCAAGAACATGATCATTTCTTTCCTTTCATGGCCTCTTGGTATTCTGTGGTGTTCCTAAGATTCTTAACCTAATATTTCTTGAAATTTCCAATATTTCTTCTCTTTTTTACACTTCCTGAACCACTGTCTTATTCAATTTCTTTTTAAAGAGAATTTTGCCAAGCAGTAGAGGTGCATGCCTTTAATCTCATCACTAAGGAGGCTGAGTCAGGCAGTTGTCTTGTGAGTTCAAGGCCAGCCTCGTGCACAGCATAGATTTCATGACAGCCAGGGATACACAGAGAAACCCTGTCTTGAAAAACAAGCAAGCAAACAAACAAAGAATTTCCAAACCTAATGCTATTACTCTGCTAAAGGAATATAATAGTAAAATGACTCCTAATGACAAACTGATACATCTATACATATATAGATCAATGTCTTATAACCCACATCAGAGAAGCTTCTTCTTGTAGTTGATGGAAATCAACACAGAGACCCACAACTGCACAATACACAGAGAGTGAGAGACTTGGAGCACTTGGTCCTAAATGGATGTCTTCATCAAATCATTTTCCTGAAGGCTCAGGGATCTATGCAGAAGAGGCAGCAGAAAGACTGTAAAAGCGACAGGCATTGGATGACTCTAAGGAAATGTCTTCCAACAGGACTGATGCACACATGAGCTCATAAAGATTGGGGGAGTTTGTACAAGACCTGCACAGTTTCACACCAGACAGAGTCCACTAACTGTTAGGTAAATGGACACAGGACCACATCCCTAACCAAGAAGCTATCTACAATTGATAGCCACTGGCAAAATGAACATCAGTTTTCTCCTTTGGCATCGGGGGTATCAATCACAGTATCCCAATGCAGGGCAGGCCCAAGCCCAGGAGTAATTGGCCAACACAAAATGAGCTCAGTGGTATTTCAGGCCCTTTGTTTCATTTTGCTTTGTTTTGCTTGTTTTGGCTCCTCTCTCTCCACCAATTAGTCTTTAGATTGGTTTTGTTGTTGTTGTTTGTTTGTTTTGTTTTGTTTTTGTTGTTTTTTTTTTGGTTGGTTGATCTTTTCTGTTTGTTTCGTTTTTGTAGAGAGGGATTGTGTTTATTCTTTGTTTTTATTTGTGTTTATTTTGTAAGAGAGAGAGAGAGAGAACATAAAGTTGTGTGGGTAGGGAAAGTGAGGAGGATCTGGGAGGAGTTGGTAGAGGGGAAAAACACCAACAAAATATATTGTAAAATAATTTTACTTGAAATGTATTTTAAAGGAATTTCCACCATACAGATTGCTTTTCTAGAAACACCAGTTTTCCAGTGTTCCAAACCAATTGTTTGGGCACTCTCATCATTGCCCGATAGGTTCATGAACAGTGATGGCAGGGTGGGGGCTAGGTATGGACCAACTATTATGGCTTTCCACACTCTAACATCAATCTGGCTATAGCTAGCAATGCTAAGAGTTTAATGGTATGGCCCTGTATGATATAGTTCCCCAGAGCACCAGACAGACCCCTAGTAGCAGATTGATTTAGTGTGTTCACTCCTCCAATCATACCAAGAGTAGTGCTTTGCTTTATTGAAGGAGACAGTTGCTCTGGCTATGACCTTCTTCTCCTGCCTGCAATTCTTTCACTAAAACTACCATTTGTGGATACCATTAGCATGATATATCTGCACTATTTATTCCGAAGGAGTTATTCGGTCACAAGTGAAGTATATAAAGGCCTGTGCTCATGAGATTCACTTGTCTTCCCTTATTCTCCATCACCTAGAAGTAGCCAGCTTGCCAGTACAGTGAAATGGACTTTCAAAGACTCCCTTATGGTGTCAGCTAGAGGACAACAACTTTCAAAGTAAGGGGAACATCGTCTAGGATGTAGAATGTAACCTAAGTCAGTAGCCAGGATATGATGATATGGATTTTTTTTCCCATCACCACAATGCATGGGAGTGGAAATCAGGAGGTAAGAATACAATGGCTCTTCTCACTATTAACCCTAGTGATCCTCTAGAAAAACATCTGAGTTCTATCACTACAACTTTGGATTCTACAGATATAGAAGTCTTGGTCCTGAGGTAATAACTCCTACTGCCAGAGAGTGGGGGCACAACAATGGTTCCAATGAACTAAAAGCTGAGACTGCTAGGTAGCCACTGAGGGTTCTTTCAGCCACTGCATCAACAGGTAAACTTCTTTAATCCCAGCACTTGGGAGACAGAGGCAGGCGGATTTCTGAGTTCGAGGCCAGCCTGGTCTACAGAGTGAGTTCCAGGACAGCCCGGGCTATAAGAGAAACCCTGTCTCAAAAAACAAACAAACAAACAAAAAAACAGGTAAAGAATTGTTAATTTCCTTGCTATTTCCACATTCCTCTCTTTTGGGACTAGAGCATTTAGTTTGTGCTACTTATTGCACATTAATAGGATATAACTAATCAATTTTATTTTACTAGGGCTCATGGCTAAGAGACTGTTTTGAAGCTCAGAAGAGAAACTTTTGGTTCTGTGCTTTTTAACAGTATTAGAACTATTAAGTATGGAAGTGTTTTTAGAGATGAGGTAAATGTGTACTGTTATATAAGATGAGTGGATATGAGGTTTTAAGGACCAGGTGTGGAATACTATCATTTAAAGTGATATCTTTGGGTGCTGAATTTTTATTTTCAACTTGACTATGTTTAGAATCACCTAGGAGACATATTAGTTGATATGTCTAGAGAGGTATTTCTAGAGAGGTTTATCTCGGGAGAAAGATCTACCCTGACTGTGGGCAAAACAATCCCATGAATTGAGCTCTCTGACTGAAATAAAAAGTAGAGACAAGGGAGAACCAACTGTATGCCAGAAATCACCGCTTTCTGAACCCTGGGACCATCTGCTGCCATGACTTTCCCATCATGACAGAATGTGTCCCTTTAAACCATAAGCCAATCGAATGCTTACTTTTTCTGTAAGTAACTTTTGTTGAGTATTTTGTTACAGTTAGTGGAAAAACAACTAACTACAGTTAGGTGTCTGAAACAGCAAGAAAAATAACTAATCCATCAAGATTCTTACTCAGCATTTCAAAAATAAAGAAAAATGAGAGAAAATACCTGAGTAGAAACTGAGACTGTGCTCTAGTGACTAACAGTGTTGCCCTAGCACAAAGGTAGATCAGTTCACCAGTGGGATGGGATAAAGAGTTCAGAAATAGATCCAGGTACATGTCAGTTGTTGGTCATTGGAAAAATGAGGAATTATTTGGTGAGTGGAGATGGTATCTTTTTCAGAAGCAGTAGTGAAAAGAAATGTTGTTCACATGTGAATACCTGAGCATCTCTTAGGTTTCCTTTAGACATTCATTTCAAGCATCTAGACCCTTAACCATCATCCTATATAACTTGCTCAACATTTTTATAAATGCCAGGTTAAAGACTTGGAGAAAGAAGATTGTGTCTCAAAGGAAGCTGCCAGTAACAAGTAAAGGCTTCACAAAGGAAAGAGAAAAAAAAAATCCCAAGTGGGTGGGGTCCGTTGCCCAGTTTTATTGTGGGCAGAGTAAATCTTAAAATTATGAGTCATTGGGAAGGTTTCTCTTTTTTATATATTTAGTCTATATTACTTCCAAGAATTTATATTTACCCTTAGGAGGCAGATATGAGTGTGTTCAGAACCACGTTTATTTTCTAGTGTGCATCTACTACACACTTAACAGAATAAACACATATTGCTGCAAAAGTCAGTCTGGTGATTTTGAAAAAGACTAGGTTTGGACACACCAACAACACCCTTAGGGAATTATGCCAAAGCCCGTTGCTCACCAACCCACACCCAAGTAAATACCTCAAAGTTGGGCCTTCTCTCTTTTCCTTTTTACCAAAAACAAGCATATAAAGTTATTGTGAAGGTGAGGTGAGAAATGGGGAGACTTGGGTTTAAAAGATTAAAGCTACTTGAAAATTTGTCATTTCTAAATTAGATAAGCCCAATGATTTCAAGCTTTTTTGTGAAAAATTATTTCCCAATCATTGATTTTCTTTTATTCGGGCTTATTGAAGTATAAATTATATAGAAAAAAATCCACTCCCTTTGGGTTTTTTATAGACTGATAATATAGTTCATAACTGACAAACATATATAAAAATTTGGGAAGCAACCCAAGCCTTTTCATTCTGGTCTGTTGTCCCTATATGTTTGACTCCAGGAACTATGGCTGTCAGGAGAACTGTAAGTCAAAAGGCTCCAAGGGAAAAGTAAAGGGAACATTTGAGTACCTTGCCTACTCTGGTTGTGTGTTGTTGGTTTGGGCTGCCAAAACACCATAGGCTGGGAGTCCAATTAGCAGAGTTCTGGTTGGCTAGAAGTCTAAGATCGGCGTGCCTACAAGATGTGGTTCTGACAGAGGCCTTCTCCTTTGCTTACTGGTGACTGTGTTCTTGCTCTGTGCTCAACAAACAGTGACAGCAAGCTCTTCTATGAGGGGACTAATCTCATCATAGGGGCTTCACATTCCTGACTCTACCTAGACCAGCTTATTTTCTAGAGTCCTCACAAATAACATCACTTTAGAAACTGGGGCTCTATATAAAATGAAAAGTGATGATTAATTCAGTCCATATTATATTCATAAAGTATATTTCTTCCTCAAAGCTTCAGACCCCTGTGTAAGTTATGAAGGGCTGAGGCAGTGGATTCCCCCCCCCCATTTGTACAGAAGCATTCAGGCGCTCTGTTCATAATCAGCCCTCGTTGGAACCACTCTGGGCAATGAGGAGCCAGGTGTTTTCTTACATTCTGTCCAGGTCAAAGAGAACCATTGGAGGCTCCAAATTCTTCTCCAGTCTCACCCTCCCTGAGTCAAAAGTCAAAGACAGACCTTCCCAGCATTTGAAGTTCATAATCTACCTGACAACTCAAGGTTAATTTAATCTCTTTATTCTATCCAGTGAGGTCCTGGCAAAGCTAATTTGAAAGGGGAGTCAGGTTAATGAATTTTCTCGGATATTCAAAGTTAAAAACAACAAAAAGGTGGCAAGACCATGTTGGTAGATTTTAAAAAGAGGCTAAAGCATTAGTAGTTGGTGATGTACTTGAGGGCTGTCTTGATATGAAAATGTGAAAGCTCACCATTGTTAAAAGAACTGCTTGGGCTGGAGAGATGGCTCAGTGGTTAAGAGCACTGACTGCACTTCCAGAGGTCCTGAGTTCAAATCTCAGCAACCACATGGTGGCTTACAACCATCTGTAATGAGATCTGATGCCCTCTTCTGGTGTGCCTGAAGACAGCTACAGTATATTCATATATAATAAATAAATAAATCTTAAAAAAAAAAAGAACTGCTGTGAAGATCCTTGGACAAAAGAATTACTCTGTTTTCAGTAGGAAACATGTCTTGTGAAAATTACAAAATTCTAACTGAACCCTCAAGCTAGGTCATTCTGTTTCTGTCCAAAACTATACAATATAAGAAATCTATAGCTTTGAAAATGAAACCCAAGATTTTTTTTCCCCTAAAAATCCTGTATCATAACGGGATCCAACTATAATTTGAATAAATATGCATCGCTCCAAAAAGACATAAAGTCTTTCTCTTTCGATTGTTTCCATGTGTCTTTCGAAAGCTTCACCAGTCGATCCAAGAGTGAAATAAAATAATCTTTCTCCCCCCAAAACAGCATGCTTGCCTCACATTGCCCCACAACTGTTCTGTCTGATCTTGAGTCTCCGGGCTATAGTTGGAGAGTGGAGACAATGGAAATGTTCCCTGGAGAGGGAGAGACTGCCAGTCAGGGGGGAAGAAGCAAGAATATCCAGGTAATTAAGGCAGACTGTGAGGCTCCAAGCAATGGTAGACCAGAAACCTTTCTTCTCTCTGTGCCATAATCAAGTTGCAAAGGTATTGATTTTCTTTAATGAGCAGTTTTAAACAGTCTAGGCTAACCCAAAAACAGAATGTGAGGCCAAGACCTGGGACAGAGGGTTTGCTTTGGATATAATCCCAGGAAACAGAAGGATGGAAGGAAAGAGAGCGGGGCTGGGAAGGAAGGGGTGACTGAGGCGCTGAGGCTAACAAATTCTGTGTAGTTGAGCCACTGTGGGAGAGGGAAAGCAGAGAACTTGTCTACTCTCCAACTCCCAGATTCCTACTCCCCACCCCAATTCCCTTGCTCCCCTCACTGGTTGAAAGTTGCCTTAAGGATGTCAAGGCCTTCTATACCTCCTCACTGGATCTCCTTGCATTGGAGCAGTCTCTCACGGCCCAAATGTGCAGTCCTGGAGGACTTGGGAGTTCAAAGGGATTGATTGTCAAGTGTCTTGACACACTAAAGACGTGGAGATTTCTCCCAGAGCCCTGTCTAAGGAGACATACATAATTGCCAACAAGCTAAAAGAAGTGTCTTTAATGAAACCAAGTCTGCTTCTGTAGGCGAGGCTGCTGTTGTTACAGTCACGCTGCTTGGAGCCCTGAAACTCAATCAAATTTGTAACTTGTATAGAACACAAGATTTTTCAGGGTCCTTAACAGCCAAGTCATGATTCTGAGAGCATCATAGACACTGTCGATAGTAGAGACCCATCTGAGCTCCTCCGTTGGGGCTAGGGCTAAAGAAAGGAGGAAGGTAGAGGAGCTATGGGTGGTCATTCTGGACCCTGCACAAGATGTACTGTGATGTGAAGCTTGTGCCTTGGAACCTGTTGCTCAAGCCGGGTTCTCTAGGTCATTTGTCTCTGTAAAATTAGAAAGTCTTTTTTTTTGTTTTGTTTTTTTGTTTTTTGAGACATGGTTTCTCTGTGTAGCCCTGGCTGTCCTGGAATTCACTCTGTAGACCAGGCTGGCCTTGAATTCAGAAATCTGCCTGTCTCTGCCTCCCAAGTGCTGGGATTAAAGGCGTACGCCACCACTGCCCAGCCACAAGTAAAGTCTTTTATAATTGTTTTCCTTCAAAGACAGTGTAAGTTAAGATTCACAAACCTAAATGTCTAACTAGGTACCTGCTCATATGATTTGGAAGCCCATTTTGATAATAATCTAATCTTTCATTTAATAATTTTCTCTTTTATTCTTAGACAAGTTGTCTGGTCCAGGACTTCCTCAACTCCCTCTTTAGGTATGAATGACCTTGAACTTCCGATCCTCCTGGCTCCATCCACTGCTCCGTGTTTCCACACACCTAGTCTCCCTGTGGTGCCAGGGATCAAACCCAGGACCTCACACAGGCTAGGCAGGGACTCCCATCTGGTGATGTGCTGGAGCTAAAGAAGACTGAGACAAAGGAAGAGTGATACAAAGACAGCCTTGGTGGCCAGACTAAAGAAAAAGGGGGTGGAGTCAGTCAACTCCCAACTAACGAGGTACCAAGGACCAAATCAAACACCTTTCCCTCTCTCGTTTTTATGTCTTACTTTGAAAAGTACTTTGAGATTATTACTTAGAAGCTAAATGTTTACTGGATGGTGGTGGCACACAGCTTAATCCCAGCACTCGGGAGGCAGAGGCAGAAGGATCTCTGAGTTCAAAGCCAGCCTGGTCTACAGAGTGAGTTCCAGGACAGCCAGGGCTCCACAGGAAAATCCTGTCTTGAAAAACCAAAAGACTGATGAGGATGGGGATGGTGATAATAGCTAAACGTTCACTTCTACTTCACATGCTTTGAAATGCTTGTATCTTCATGGTTAAAACTATTACCAAGTAAGATGATGATGATGATGATGATGGTGATGATGATGATGGTGATGTGCTTGTATACAGAAGGAAGAGGGCTGTGCTCAGACTAGCCATCTAATGTCCCACATCTCCTATGAGAGATCCTTGGAGCATATTCTCTGGATGAAAATGTGAGACAGAACCAGAGGCCCATTTAGTGAAAGGTGACCTTGAGAAACCATTTCAAAGCCCATCTACATGGTGTTAGAGAAAGAGAGACAGAATGGTATGGCTTAACTAGAAACCTGGAGACAAGATGGGGTGACGTGGGACAATCATCCAAACCTTCAGCAAATACTGATTGGACCCTTGCAGAGTCTCAGCTCCTGCCAGGAGAAACAGATGGAAACAGTATGGTGGTGGCACAAAGTGGCACATGCTATGCACCATCAAGATGTTGTAGGAACTTTGAAAAAAGGAACAAATAACTCCACCCAAGACAGTCCTGAAGTCTGCAGGGTCCATCGGGAAAATGAGAATTTACCCATCAGAGAGGAGTGGGCATCCCTTCTGGACAGGCGTAGTAGGTGCAGAAAGCTCAGGGTCTTGACTGTGACTCAAAGGAAGGAGAAGAGGAAGAAAGCAGACAGGAGCAAGAGGAAGATTTATAGAGCGATGGCCACTTGTGATGGCCCTTGGACAGGTTAGGGACTTGTTCAAAGCTTTGAGTAGACCGATTTTTATTTTGTGTAGATTTTTCTGCTGTAGCTGCAAAGAATAGAGCAAAAATCTGAGCCTGGAAATGGCACCATGATTCTGTTCATTTCCTTTGCTCCTGTCACAAGTGATCATAAACTTGGTAGCATAAAAACAACACTAACTCACTCTCTGAGCGTTCAGGGGGTCAGAAGTCTGCTGTGAATCCTACGGGGTTAAGAAAGCAAGGAACTGCCCGGGGCTGCTGACTTGTGAAGGCCCCAAGGGAGAATTGGTTTCCTGGTCTTTTCCAGCATTCAGAGACCACCTGGGTAGCTTGGCTCATGGTGCTCTCCCTCCATCTCCAAAGGTCATTGCTCTGGCTGTCCCATCCATTATTCCAGTTCCTGCTCCTTCGACTTTCCTGCCTGACCTTATAGGACTTCCAGGACTACACTAGACACAGGTGGTTAATCCAAGATAATCTCAAGATCCTTAATGGAGTCACATCTGCAAAGGACCTTTGCCTTATAATGTAATAGTCACAGTTTAGGGGGTTCCAAACTATCTTATTTATTATTATTTAGGCTATCTCTGGGGAATCATTATTCAGCCTACCACAGTGATAGCGTCCAACTAACAGACAAGTCAAATGAATGCCCTCCCTTCCCCCAAGTAAAAACCAGAAATAACTAACTTGAAATAAGAGAACCCTAGGAAAGGAGAATATAAGATTTCTTTTTCCACACACAGAATGAGAAGCTTGTTGGGAATGAAGTTAACAAACCGACTCTGGTGAAAGGCATTAGCATTCTGGATCCTTTGGGGTTTTGTCTGCTTACCGAATGCTTTGGTACATTTATTGTGTTCCTTTTTTTTTTTTTTCCATTACGTAAGTACTGTCATTCCAAGGTTACAGCGGCCATGGAATCCTGAAGAGCACCACAATGCTCTCTCTCATGAGGCTTTGATTACGGCATCAAAGTTAGGTAATGCTGGAGGGAAGTGTGCTGGCGTACAGGCACCTGGGAAATCTCACACTTTCTGTTTGAGGATTTCAAAACAGTAGGTGTCTCGAGTCACATTCTTATCTCTCACACAGTGGAAGACACATCCTACAGGGTCATTTGCTGTCTGCTTACTCAGTATGTCTTCCTCCTTCCCACATCCCAAAAATATTAGATCTCTCTACCTCTTTCCCTCCATCCCTCCTCCTCCTGAGTCAGCACCTGCTCTTCCTTGCAACACAATGCACAGGCCACAGACCTCACCAAGCCAACAGAGGAAGGCATAATGAAAGTTTCCATGACAGGAGGGGTATGCATCTGCAGTTTCCATAGACAGAGAACAAAAGGACAAAGGTCATGCATCTGTGAAGAAACCCCAGTTCTGTCTTCTGAGTGCTGGGAGGACAGGCCGCCACCATGCCTACCTGGCTCTTAAGTTGGTTCTGTGGATCTGAACTGTTGTCACCGGCTTTGCAGGGTAAGCACTTTATCCGCTGAGCTATCTTCCTGGCCCCTTATCTAATGTTTGCATGTCGTTGTTACGTTAGTCTGTCTCTCCGAGCCAAGATTCAACTTTCCCACATGGAACTGGCGCTAATATCTCCATTAAAGACACAGATACGTCTCCCACACAACTTGACAAACAACACATAATTCAGTGTTTGCCTATGATAGACAATCAGAAAATACTGATTTCCTTCTCACTCTCCTATAGCCAGAGAGAGAAAGAGAGAGAGAGAGAGAGAGAGAGAGAGAGAGAGAGAGAGAGAGAGAGAGAGGGAGAGAGACTAGGATGATTGATTGTGTACTCACACTCTGTCCTGTACAAAAGCAATATTGACCACTAGAGAGGTCATGTCCCACCATCTGTCAGTTTCATCACCTTAGGTATAGGGCAAAGTGAAGTTTTTTTCCATGTTTATCTCTTACCAGCCTGCTGCCGTAGTTACACATTGGCAAATGGCTTTCTCTCTTCCCTGTCTGTGAGTCTAAAGAAAGTGAACCCCTAGGCTGTGGCTCTGGTATGCTCTGCCCCAATGGGCAACAAATCAAGAAAGATTTTTTGGAAAAAGGAATTCATCCTCAATTGAGATCCATTTATAATATGGCCTTTTTAAAAAGAGCCTTTGTAGATGCTAACACTGGGGACCAAGTCAGGTCCCTTAGTAACGAAACTGAAACAGAAGAGTGAGGAAATCTTGAGTGTTTATGAAATCTCCTGAGCATCTTTCTGAGCACGTCAGGTCTGTTGCTCTGTTGTAGTCACCTGATAAGAAGTTATTATTTTAGCCTCATTTATGTGAGGACACTCCTTAACAATTAGTCAACCATGAAAATATTTTCTAAGTATCTAATCTTGTATTGGCCCACAGTATGGATTCAAACTTTGAATAGACGCAGTGGTGGTGAACGCCTTTAATCGCAGCACTCAGGGAGCAGAGGCAGGCAGATCTCTTGAGTTCAATGCCAGCCTGGCCTACAAACTGAGTTCCAAGACATCCAGGGCTACACAACAAAGCCCTGTCTCGAAAAACAAAACAAACAAACAAACAAAAGCTGTGAATAAACATGTGTTCATGCATACACAGGCTCATATGTCGTAGGCCATGCCTTATAGCTCTGTCATGAATAGCTGTCATGAAAACAGTGGGCCATTCAGTTGGTGTGATTTATCTATGACTGAGAGGCACCTATCAGAATGGACAAAGAAGGATTCTCCCAAGTGATGAGCATCAATTTGTCACCACAGAAGTGAGATGTTGAGATTGGAGAAATGGCTCAGTGATTAATAACACTTGTTCTTGCATAGGACCCAGATTTGATTCCCAACAGCCACTCAACAGCTCACACCTGCTATAACTCTAGTCCCAGGGGACCTGACACCTTCCTCTGGCATCAGTGGGTACCAGGCATAAACCAGATGGACAGACATACATGCAGGCAAAACAGCCATGAACATAAAATAAAAATTAATTTTAAAAAAGATGGTTAAAGGAAGAAAAGCACATAATATATAACACAGACTACCACATGAATGTATAACACAGATTACCACATGAACATATAACACAGGCTACCACATGAACATTTTATACCCCAACTGTCTTACCATCTGAAGGAAATTAACCCACACACTTAGAATGTGCCATTAGGAGCTAACTAGAGCAGAGGGAGTTACTGTGTGGCTTTAGGTGATGCCTGACCCCCATTAAGGCCTCTGTTGAGATGCAGGGACCCACAGGCAATCATCAAGTGGAGCTTGAGGAATCTTGTAAAAGAGTCAGGGATAGAATCGAGAAAGCCAGAGGGGTTAAGGACACCTTAAGAAAACCTACAGAGTCAACTAACCTGGGCCCACGGAGGCTCACAGAGACTGAACTAGCAACCGAAGAGCATGCAGAGGCTGGACCTAGGCTCCCTACACATTTGTAGCAGATGTGCAGCCTGGTCTTCCTATGGATCCCCTAACAATTAGAGTGGGGTTGGTCTCGGATTCTTTTGCCTGCCATTGGATCTCCTTCCCCTACCTGGACTGCCTGGTTGGGCCTCAGTGTGAGAGGACGTACCTAGTCCTGCTGGGACTAGATGTCTCAGGGTGAAGTGGTACCCAAGGTGGGCTTCCCCTTCTCTGAGGAGAAGGAAAAGGAGGGAGGAAAGGAGGGAGGGGGCACGTAGTTGGGATATAAAGTGAATAAAACAATATATTATTGGGGGAAAAAAAGATCTGTTGAAAAATTTGGGAAGGAACATAAAGTAGTTTGAATAGTTGGAATCTTTTCCTGCAATGGGAAATTTAGTCCTTGGGAGCTACGAAGAAGAAGCAACAAGTACTGTGCCCAAGGAGCCTGTTTAGCAAGGAAAGGGAAAGGAATGAAGCAGGAAGCCCAGGCTAGGAAAAGAGCTATGAGGCTTCGTTGTACTTCCTGGGGGTTTCGCTACACCAGCCCTGGAATCTCTGTCCCCTTCTTAAACTACAGTATAAATGGAGGAGTAAAAGGCAGACCTCCTCCTTTTCCAATGGAAACTCAGTATTTTGTTGCCAGTCCTCCGACACAGGTTCCTCCAGTGTGGGTGCTCCCTGCTCTGTATAGGCCTCCCCTGACCCTCCATCTTCACCAAATACCGCTCAATCTTAGGTCTCACCACAGGGCCTCGTGCACGGGTGCACTAGTGTCTGTTTTACAGTCAACAGGGTGGACAACTGAGAGTGGTGGTTTAATTCCAGCGCTCAGGAGGCTGAGGCAGGAGGATTATTCTGAGCTAAACAGCGACCTAGGATGGACATGGAGTAGCAGGCCAGCCAGAGCTACACTGAAAGACCTTGTCTTAACAACAATAACAAAAAAAAAATCAAAACAACAACAACAATAATAGTAAAACCAAGAACAAAGGCAACACTTGGAATGGCTAGAGCAGCTGCATACTCTCTTCTCCTGAGAGAAAAAAAGAGAGAAAAAACATTGATGCTTAACAACGCTATTTCTTATACACAGACAGAGAGAAACAGAAAATGAGTGTTCAGGGTAGGAGTTTCCTCCTCAGTATGTGTCTCCTGACACACTCATGATGAAGATTAACTATCACCCACATAAAATCGCTGAGGGTCAAGCCTACAGTTAGCCAGCATTTCAACTGACGTTAATAATGGCCGATCCAACAAGAAGGGTCCACATGTCAAGGCAAAGCTGTAGGTAGAGTAGCAAAAGCAAATGAGTTCTGAAGATGCAGTGAGTCTCCCCACACAAGCAGGCAAGCACCAGAAATCAGAGATTCCCTTATGGTGCACACCTTCAAGTCACTGTGACAACAGCACAGAGATCAGACTAAAGGCAGGAGCCCTGTTCTGGGGGGGTTCCAACTGTTCCTTGACCTGGTTACCTTTGGGCATGTAGCGGCTGGGAAGCAAAAGAAGAGAGTGATGAAGGGACCTTATTCTCTAAACAGCCTTCAGAGGCATGCATCTTTGACGATGACAGCCCCACTTCAAGTTTCTATCACTTCCCAGCAGTCCAAGAGCTGGCAAGATCTGCCTTTGATATGGGATCACGGGGGAGACACAAACTGTAACACTCTATCATGGCCTCTTCCGCCTCCCCACCACCTACCCCCACCAAAACAAAGAAAGAAAGGCATGCAAGAAACAACTGTAAGTTCTACGTCCCAGTATAGGACACCATACTCTATCCAGCTATACTTATGGCCAGTAATGAATCTGGACAGTCCCTCAGGTTTGCCAAGAGCAGAGTAGTATCCTAATATTGACAAGGGGCCAAGGCTCACCTCTTCCTGCTTCTCCTCCCTCCCCAGTTCTCCTCTATCAGCATAAATCACTTGCCATGCCGAGTGAAAACAGCTGACCCCCAATCCAGAGCTATAATTGCAGGGAAAGTTCCCTCAGACAGCCAAAACCCTACCTAGATCAACTGGCCCAGCCTAAATGTTAAATAGATGTTTGTTGAGTGGATGAGCAAAACAAATAAATTCATAAACGAAAGACGAATTAACCTAAAGATAGCCTGGGAACAATATAAGCAATCTTATACAGAGGGCTGTGGAACAGGTAATTGCTTGGCATCAACTCAGAAATACTTCAGTAGTTGCTCAATAAAAGACCGTCAACCAGCAGGAGGATGTACTGAAGCGGATTCATTCCAACCCCCCAGGGCCTCGTTTCCAAGATCTCCCTCCTACTAGAAACGTCTGGAGTTCTTTTGGCCCTGAAACAGAGCTCTCATGCTGCGATTGACAGCTGAGGCACTGGCACCGAAGCACGGTCCCCTCCCCACCCCATGACTGAATGAATATCTCTCGGCTAAATCTCCAAGAGCACACTTCCCCAGATGATACTGAATTTTCTATGATTGTAACAGAGCTACAGAGAAAATGGGAGTCTTTCTCTCCACAGTTTTGGTGAGAAGTTGAGAGTAAAGCCTTTTCTCTTGATCAGCTTCTGCCTCCTGGTTTCCCTTCGACAAGGCACTGAGCTACAAAACATGGGTCCTTCAAGTTCCATTGACATTAACAATAAATCCCCCTCTCCTGGCTAGGGATACTATTGCTGTGATGAACTACTTCGACCAAGAGCAAGTTGGAGAGGAAAAGGTTTATTTGGCTTAAATTTCCATCACTCTTCATCATTGAAGAAAGTCAGGACAGGAACTCAAACAGGGCATTAACCATGGGGGTGATGCAGAGACCATGGAGGGCTGCTGCTAGTTTGTTCTCCACGGCTTGCTCAGCCTGATTTCTCGTAGAACCCAGGACCACCAGCCCAAGGATGGCACCACCCACAACAGGAAGTCTCCCTGGATCACCAATACCCTACATGCTAGCCTACAGCCCTGTCTTACGGAGGCATCTTCTCAACTGAGGCTCCCTTCTCTCGATTGATTCTACCTTGTGTCAGGTTAACATAAAACTAGACAGTACAACTTCTCCCTTGTCAACTTGACACACAAACACATCACTGTTAGACCACAGCCTTTCCTTTCTTGTTCATCCCCAGGATCACACCTTAATATCAACATTACAGTATAAACATTCTAAGTTTAAAAAGTCCCACAATCTTTAAAAATTCAAACACTTAAAATTTTCAGTCTATTTAAAATACCTATTCTTTTAAAGTCCTAAGTCTTTGAGCTAGAGAGGTGGCTCAGTGGTTAAGAGCACTGGCTCCTCTTCCAGAGGTTCTGAGTTCAATTCCCAGCAACCACATGGTGGCTCACAACCATCTATAACCAGTCCCATGGGATCCAATGGTCTCTTCTGATACACAGATTTACATGCAGATGAAACATCCATATACATAAAAAACCACTAATTTTTAAATAAATAAATAATAAATAAAATTAAAAGTCTTTTCAGATACAATGTCTCTCAACTATGGGTTCCTATAAAAATCAAAAATAAGCTAAATGGTTTCTTACTTCAAGAGTGAAGAACCAGGGCACAGTCACAATCAAATCAAAACCTAAGGCCAAACTGTAAGTCATTCAGTATCCAATGTCTGGGATCCACTCACCATGATCTCCTGGGCTCCTCCAAAGGGCTTGGGTCGTTTCTCTGGATCCTTCCTCTGCTGCCACACACAGACTGTCTCCTAGGCTCAGGCCATCTCCGCACCACACCTGCTGGTGTCCTTGGTGGTCGTCCCATAGTACTGCTGTTTCGAAGATGCTGGGACCTCTTGCAGCAGCTTAGCTGTAGTTTCACCAGTAGCCTGTCGTGAGCTTTATTCAGGGACTCTAGCCTCGCCACACGGTGCCAGCCCTCCACTGCTGTTCATGACACCTTCATGCCTTCAAAACCAGAACCACCTGGGTGATTCACTACCCAGTTCAGCTGCCAGCACAAGGTACAACCTTGGCCACCTCTGGACCAGAGCTTCTGTGTGCTGACCCTGAGGAAACACTTTCCAGAAGACTTCACCTTGATGATACTAGTCTCTTCTTGATCACAGCTGATTCTTCAGCCCCAGCTCACCAGCATCCCATTGTCCCAGCAAAGCAAAGGATTTACTTGAGTAATTCTGGTCTCTTGTCACTCACAGCTGATTCTTCAGCTCCAGCTGATCAGATCCCACAGATTTTTCACACAAATGGTCCAGTCGAGTCTTCGCTTCCCTCTGAAACTTACGAGCCAGGCCTCCATCGTCTGCACTGCTCTCAAGTTGTAGCTTCCAAGCTCCTACAGAACAGCCCGCCAACCTTATAACCCTCAGTGACTTTTCTAGCCCAACATTCCAAAGCCTTCCACAGTCCTCCGAAAACCAGCCTGCTCAGGTCTGGCACAGCAAGAACCCTCCGTCCTGGTACCGATTTCTGTTCTAGTTAGGGTATCATTGCTGTGCTGAAACACTGTGACCAAAACACCGGGGAGGAAAGGGTTTATTACACTTCTATATTGTAGTCCATCACTGAAGGAAGTCAGGACAGGAACTCAAACAAGGCCAGGAACCTGGCGACAGGAGCTGATGCAGAGGCTGTGGAGGAGTGCTGCTTCCTGGCTTGTTCCTTGTGGCTTGCTCAGCCTGCTTTCTTATAGAACCCAGGACCACCTGCCCTCAGTGGTGGGCCTTCCTCCATGGATCACTAATTAAGAAAATGCCCTACATGCTTGCTTATATCCAATCTTAAGACATTTTCTCAACTGAGGCTCCCTTCTCTCCAATGAGTCTAGCTTGTGTCAAGTTGACATAAAACTAGCCAACACATCCCCTGAATTCCTGACATCAACAGTTTACTTTCAAGATCTTCAACAAAGTCTTTAAAAAAATTCATATTTGTAAATGTGTGTGTCTGTCTGTCTGTGTGTGTCTGTGTGTGTCTGTGTGTGTGTGTGTGTATTCCCAAATACAACAGAACCAGGGTTATGATAAGGCCCTTTCTATTCTTCCTGTTTGATGACCTCTGACCTATTCTTTCAACAGATAGATTCTTTCGACTAATCCTGTAACAGTCACATAGTTAGGTGCTATACATCCAATATAACCAGGGAAGTTAATGTCTCTGTCCCTTGAGGCTTAACCTGGGAAAATTTAAAAAATAATTGCCGGGACAAAAATAACTCAGGAAAGAAACCTAGCTTCATGAGGCAGGAGGGTACTGTTGTGATGAGGAAGGGAATTGACAGACAGAGCCTTCTCCGATTAGAACTCAGAGAGGTGCTGGGATGTGAGCTGAAGCCTATTTTCATCCCAGCACTGGGTGTGGAGTGGAGGAGTGGACTGGAGAGAGAGTCCCAGGTTTGCTTGAAGGTCAGTGCATGGAAGAATTGAGGGGGGAAGAGAGCTTCTCCCTCCTGACCTCCAGAACTGAAATGTGTCTTACCCCAGGGCCAGACTTTCCAGGAAATAAATGTAATTACTGCAATGGGTAAATGAGGCTCACATTGCTGTCAGAACAGCATTTCCTGTGAACGTCACCCCCGGGGAAAGCTGGGCGTGAGTGTCTCTATCTTTCTCACCAGAAGAAAGTGAATGGTTACTGGCTGGAGCGCAAAAAGCACAGGTTTTGGATTTACAGAGGAATCGTCGGAATCTCCCCTTCTCCACTTGTTTATTATACTAGGCAAAGGAACTTCTTGGTCTCGGATTTCTTGTCTATCAGAGTCATTGGTGACAATAAATGCAAAAAAAAAAAAAAAACCCTACAAGTTTTTAGCAGAATCATAATAGAGCATGGGAGGTCAATGAGTCATTGCTACTAGTCTCACAGATACACAAAACAGTAGCAAAGATCTATCTCTACCTAAATCTGCGAATAGTCATTTGTATGGCTGACACCTTGGTAGGATTCCTACTACAGAATCTTAGGATTTCCACTCTGTCACTGTTTTTTTCTTTTTTAAGATTATTTTTACTATTTGTGTGTCTGTGTGTATGTGTGTCTGTGTGTGTACACACATATGTGTGCAAGTACAACAAGCCAGACGAGGGTGCTGAATCCTTTGGAACTACAGTTATAAACATTTGTGGGCCAGGGATCACGGGGGCCATGATTCAAACTCCAGTCCTCAGAATAAAGCATCAATCACTCTGAACCGCTGGGCTGTCTCTCCAGCCCTTCCAGATTTTTCAACTACAAAGAACTCATTAAAGCTCTCTTTGTGGGCTCAGTTCCTTAGCAGGCATGAATCCTGGGATGCTCTCCCAGCACCTAAAGTACAAACAAACACACACACATACCCAAAATGGATAATCAAAACCACCTTTCCATCCTTAAAGCCTGTAATAGAGAAGGCCAACTGGGTAAAAATTCAACATTCAAGAAGGATTGCCCAGAGATGTAGCTTCAGTGCTATGTTAGCTGCAAAAAGAAAATAGAGAATCCTTTTGTTCTTTTTTAACCTAAGCTCTGTTCTGATATGGTCAGGTGGGGGGAGAAGGGGCTAAAGAATAGATCGTGAATAGTTTTGATCCTTAACTAGTTATAATACTAACTGAACAGCTGAGTAGATGTTCTTCATCGAGATGAAGAATTCTGAGCTGGATGAGCATTGAGAGACGTGAGAATAAATATCATGGGAGTCTTGTCAGGTACCAGTGGGTCAAAGGTCATATGACCCCATATTTTCAATTTGAGATTATTGATTTGTTCTTTCACAGATACAAGTTTCCTGTCTCTCTTCATTTCAGTGGGTAGTCGTCATATCTTTCATCTTTAAACTTGATGCTAGTTTGAATGTGGTGTGTGTGTGTGTGTGTGTGTGTGTGTGTGTGTGTGTTGGTGTTTTGGTGTGTATATTATGGAATGTTCACATTTTATTATAGTTTTTTAAAAATGTATTTCTAGTAGAAGGTGAGCTTCATTACACATATTTTTCCAAGCCCGCAGGTATAAGCACGCTCCTACTCTTTATTAACCCACAATAGATTAAGAGATTACTCACCACTGAGTTTGTCTGCATTCCAAGGAACTTCATTTTTTATTCATGACATATGATTTTGCATTCTGAGCTACTGCTAATGTTTTTGGTAGTGGTGGTCGGGTATATAAGTACTCCTAGCTAACAGTTATGGTGGCTTTACAATGAAAAATAAGATCTCTCTCTCTCTCTTTATCTTGTTCTCCCCTTC
>NW_021627632.1:0-24955 GCF_004785775.1 Grammomys surdaster | reverse complement strand
TCTCTCTCTCTCTCTCTCTCTCTCTCTCTCTCTCTCTCTCTCTCAGACAGGGTTTCTCTATGTAGCCCTGACTATCCTGGAACTGTATCTGTAGACCAGGATGGCCTTGAACCACAGAAAGTTCAGGGACTATAGGTGTGTGCCACCACCTACCACCTTGACAGCTCTTACCAGGGGTCTTGATGAGAAAAGAGGTTTCTCATTCATTCATCTCTTCTGTTTTGTTTTTCTCTTTTGGTTTTGATCCTAAATTTAGAGGCAAGGCCCCAGAGTTCTTATATGTACATGGGACTTCTTCACACTGTGGTTCACTCTTTGTCAGCAAGATACCGAGACGTTGCTGAGAATTTTGTGCAGTTCATTAGTTCACTAACGTTGTATTGGAAGTCACTAACTGTAGATGTATGCTTCTAGTTTTCATTCTAATATAGTCTTCTCCAATTCAATATTTTTTCTAGGTTCAACATATTTTAGACTCTCATCTTAAAACTTAGTTTGACCTCACTGTCTCTCAAATATTATGATTCTTCAAAAGCCCTGATACCTTCAATGGATGCTGTCTTGCAAATGCCTTCTGTTCCATTACCTTCTTTGATTGGTTTCTGAATTTGTGTTGAATATTCAAGGAAGACATGTTCAGAAATAGTGTCACTCTGCTTTTGAGATTTCTCCAGAAGATAGCATTGCTTCATGGGTTCTGTTCTTATCCCTTATCTCTTAATTTAGTTTATTTTAGATTTTCCTTAAAATCCTTAATAAAACATATTGCTTAAAATTCGTGCATTTTACTGTTTTAAGGGAACATCTTCATGGAGAAAAGAAAACAAGTTAATTCCCAATGAATAAATAATTGCCATTTATTAGTAAGTGAGCAGTCCATCAGAATGCCTCAGACTGTAGCCTCGGGTACTTCTGGTGGTGTCTCCTTCCCTGTGAATAGTCATACGTTTCTTCTGTGAATTTAAATGTGTACTTTTGTTTGTTTGTTTGTTTGTTTGTTTGTCAGTTGAAGCTTAAATCAATTTCTAGGATCCTATGCTCCCTGCAAAAAAATATTCTTTTCAAAGGTGGCTTCTAATGTCAACCATGTCCGTCACAAGTGAGCCTGCTAAGTTTCCTTGGTTTAGTGATTTTATACTACAAAGATCTGATTTCTAATCTTAAAGGAGCTACCAATTTTGGATTGTGTATGATTTTGGGCAAGCATGTAAATTTATATTTTTTATATAGTAAAGTCCTATATACCACTTACTTATTTAATTTTTCTGTCCCAATCATGAGGAGTGCCTTGAGTGTGCATGGAATTCTCCCTTTATTCCAGGATAAAGGAAGAAATCCAAAAGTCTACTGATAATGTGGGTTTTGCTTATAAAGCTGGGTCTCCTGACATCTTCAACTGATATTATTGCTTATTTATTTATGTTTTTACCCTGCTATTAACACGGATGGCCATACTTGTCCTGTGTGAGGCTGTGGGGGAAGCTGGGTGGCCCCCCAGCATTTCCACTGCTCATGGCTCATGGTAGTGTCTATTTGGAGCTGATAACTCAGACTCATGATGACAGTCAGCTGTGTCCCTGGAACTTTCCAGAGTTTAGAAGTCATCAGCCCCACTCAGCAGTTCATTCTTTAGCAGCAGGCAGCCCTCTGTTTTCCTTGGCTTTTTCTCCCAGCGAGTCTTCTAAGCCCTCAGTCCTCATTGTGGGTTGATTACTCTCTTCCGTTCACTTGAGCCATAATTCACTGGAAGCTATTTTCACCCAAGGAAATGCAGACAGAAGCTGTGTAATTGAGAACAATGTCTTCAAGTGCAAATGGCTAGAATTTGATGCAGTAAGTCTGATGTACGCCAGCTTGGTTGCCCTTATAATCACCTCAGTGAAATGAAAAGGTGTTGTTTTTCCTACTTTTGAATGGCATCATCATTAAGGCTGACTCTTCATTAAATGATAATGATCTTGTCTCTCTAGAAAAAACAGACTTAGAGTTACGACCTACAGGTAATGCACTTAATGGGGTCATGAATTTATCCGAGTGATAATCACTGAATTCCATTATATTCACATTTAATAGAAATATGTTAAGTTGTATTTCTTTTTGTGTATTCGTTTAATTCATTGCTATCCAAATACTTTCAGAACAATCATGTTGAACCTGACTGAAGACAAACAATAGTTGTATAGATTCGGTTCTTATAATTTGAGATCTTCAGAAAATAAATATGATGATTCAACTGCCTGCTTAAGCAAATCTTTTCTGTATTGATGGTATGTAAGTGGGATGAAGAGAAATTCTGACTCTTACATATGTTTGAGTAGATAGTCATTTAGACCAGCTTTGGGGATGCAACAGAACTTAGCTTTGCTGAAGTACGGAAGAGTAGTGACCTTCATCAACACCTGGTCCCTTTCCTGAAGCTGGTGGTGAAAAACAGTGAACAAAGATGCAGGAATTATGTAATAACCCTTATATAGCCCGGGGGAAAAATGAAACTATGCTACAAAGTATCCTTTTCATTTCAGGTCCTCCAGGAAAACGAGGGAAGAGAGGCCGAAGAGGAGAATCTGGTAAGTGTCTGCCTTGTGTCACTCACGTTCTGGTGCAGTAGCTATGTTTGTTCCCATTAATTACTAATTAATCACTATCACTAATCATTAGTGATAATCATTATCACTAATTAATAGTGATAGTTGCTTGTTGGAAGGTGTGTATCTGTTTGACACTTTTATTAAAGACCTTAAACTTAAGGAAAAATCCTTATTACTCTTAACAAACTCTTAAGAAAGAAACATTGGAAAACATTGTCCATTAGGGTTTAATAACTACCCCCGTCCCCCAATTTTAGCTTGCTTGTTGGTCAAGGTCAACCCTTCTGTTCTGCATCTGTTCCTTGGTGGGGTTCTCATCCATACGTGGCTTAGCAACATCACCATGTGTCCTCTAGGGTGACCAGCATGGAGGTGTTCATTTGTGTCGGCACTCTAACAAAAACACTTTGGACAGCTCTGTTATTCTAACGAACTGGCACAGTTTGTCATACTGCTATGCTGTTCTTAGGGACTGTGGGTGGGGCTCCTGGTACAGCTACAGAGCTTCAATGGTGAGAGTGGCATCACTGATCGGTCTGGAGTTTCCATGTTGTCACTGAGGAAATGATGGATCAGCTGACTCTACCTGCCAGGGTTATTGCAATTCTTTGTCTTGACACTCACTCCAAGTTTGTGCGACTAGTTCCTATACGTGAAGTGAAACAGCAAAGGCCAAAGGAAGATATTTTTGAAACCAAGATAGAGCAATAAGAGAGGTCAGTAACTATTCTAGCTGTAGGAAGTCTGAGATGACGAAAGGGCCGATATCCAGATGGCTTCTTAAGAGAGCATCAGTCCTTCCTTTCATGGTGACTCCAGAATGCTCTGAAAGTGGATCTCCCAGTATCTAATGGTAGAGCTTGCCGATAGTTTAGACAATCACTGGCCGAGTGTTGAGATAGTAGAGCCCCAGCTGGTCATGCAGTGGGCTGAATTTGGGACCTCTCATTTGCCCTTTCACCAAAGATGGCAAAGGGAAAGGAATTATGAAAATTCACCAACTGGGGGGTATGGCTGCTGAGTTCCGAGTATTCTCAAGAGCTGTCCATAAGCCTGTCTGAATCTAGATGGCTGGAGACTTGGGTGGGTGTCCCTTCAGAAAGGACAGAGCTCATGACAGAGGCTTTATCGTGCCCTTTAAAAACAGAATATCTAAGTCACCATGTGGAGTCTCAGGGCTCATTTTCACATCTTCACGCATATATGCTTAGGAACATTTGTTCACATTTGTCACCCCACAACCCTGCCCCAACCTGCCCTGTGCTTCCTCCTCTAACTGGTCCTCTCTCTCCCCACCTACAAGTAGTTTTGAGGGAAAGAAATGGCAAAACGTTGATGTCAGACAATCACCAAAATGATATTTTGTCAAAAGAAAAGAGGATTAAGGAGGAAGAAGAAAATTGTGTGCTTAGGTGAAGTCCTCTCGAGGAGATAAAGCCACCTCCCTACTGCCTGGTTACTCAGAGAGGTGGTGTTTGGAGCAGATAGTATGTAAAATACAGGAACGTTCTCAGTTTCTACCTGTGTTCTGGTTGAAATAAACCTATAGAGGCACTAGGGTTGAGCTTTTATGCATTGGCAGAGTCGTTGAAGGAAGGGCATTCTTCAAGGAAAGCCTTCAACAAGCGCTAGGCCTTGCTGACTTGAGTGTGTTCATCCAGCTTGGCTCTCTGCAGTTGTCCAAAAGCAATCAGGATTCTCCTGACTCGTATGCTACATAGACTTTTATGTGTTACACAGTTTTATTTGAGGTTCATGGACCTCTCAGCTTCACGTGAACAGGCTTTGGAGAGCCTGAGGGTTTGTTCAAATTCTGTGTGCAATTTGGCTATAAATTCATTTTTTCTGTCATCTCAAATGTCTATGATATAATGAAATCTCTGTGTTCCAAGTCTCCTGTGTGGTCTTAGAATTATGATGATGATGATGATGATGATGATGATGATGGTGGTGGTGGTGGTGATGATGATGATGATTTGTTATCTGCTGGTTAATTTTAACATTCATAGTCACTAATTTCTCCTTCTCTCTCTTTTTCATCTCTCCCCCGGCTCCTGCCCCACAGGTCCTCCTGTAAGTATTATCTGATGATTTTGGTTCTTTACGTTAATCAGGATCAATGCATGTTAAAAGCTTATGAAAACAAAAATCTGGTTGAAACTTCATTTAGGAAAATGTGACTAACCTTTTATGAATGTTTAAGTGTCAAAAATGATTCCTTTATTACACAATTTAAGTGTCATGTGCTATACTAGAATGCCATGTTGGGGGACAGTTTTATTTTTTATGCCGTCATGCACTGATTACTCCCCCGGGACTTTGGGATAACACATGAAGCTTCTGGTTTTGAGACTTTTTCCTGGGATTCTGAGGTTTCTTTTGCGAGCAAGTCTCCAATGTATCTCACACTTCTCTTTTCATGCATTTAAACTCGTATCTGAGATATTTGGATTTGCCGGTCCAGGTCTGCCAAATGTAATGGCAATATGATCATGGAATTGATACCCCCTGAGGGCTGAGGCCAGTCCTCTCTCCTTAGGAAGAACTCCCTTTGAAGTCTGTTGGAATCTTGCCTGCACAAGGAGCTCAAGACAGGGCCCTTGGAGATTTTGTGCTCCCGTCTTTTTTTTTTTTGAGTAGGTCATAGCTGCAGCGTTCCAGTCTGCTTTGCACTCCCAGGAATAGATTATCTTGTCAGCTTTGAGCTAGACATGTTTTTGAGTAATATCCTGGATATCTGCTGTCTGCCCCCAGTGTTTATAGTGTGCACCGGGCCTTTTCAGTAGCAGTGGTCATTAGCTTTGAGCTAGGTTCTCATCCCAGATAGCCAGTTTGCTGAAGGTTTTACACATTCTCCACTGCCAATTTCTCTGAGGCCAGCATCATCCAGGGAGAAAGATTAGCACAGGCTTGCTGACTTGATCAGAGGAAGCATTGGCTTCGAAATACCTTCCGCAATCTTCCTGCCACGTTCAAGGATGGGTTGTGAATCATGTTTGCAATGATCTCGCTTCTGTGACTGACTTATCTGCTCTTGCCTAACATTAGGGCGACAGCACGTCCCAGATCTAGGAGCCTTTACCCTCTGCCTTCATATTTAAGCTTCTGTCTTTAAAACTCAAAACAAAACACCACTGCCCCAGAAGAAACTCTCAAGGTTACAAAGGCAGTATCATGTTCAAGGCATCTTTCTGCAGAATTTGTGTTGGCCATACAGACTAAGAAATTAATTCTTGTGTCTGCATGACAGTGACCTTCACGATGCAAGGATTTTTCTCTGAGTCGTTAAAACAACATGTATGCATATTACCTACGTTCTTATCTCTTAGGCCAGATTTTCTGCTAAGAAATTGTGTGTGCCTTATTGTATATAAAGAAAAAAAAAGACTGTATTAAGCCATGACTATTTGGTGTGTAATAGTCTAGGCATTTTGTCCACAAAAATTTCGTTTTTGTTCACAGCAGCCCTCTGACATACCACGTTCCATTTCCAGTGATGAAAGTGATGCTCATGGAACCTAATCCCATAAGGCCAGACAGCTAAGGGCTTGTGATGTTAACATTGAGTTAGATACATCTGATTTTAGGTAATTTCAGCGTTTTAATTTATTCTTTATGGATTCTAAGTATATTATAATACATAGCACTGTTATACAAGTCAGGCAGACCATGGTTAAATCACATCCCCTGGCATAAACAATCAGCCACAGCCAAAGCTTGATCCGTCGATGTAAAATGCCCACATTGTGAAGCAAGCATGGCCCCGACTCCACCTTGACTTCATTTCAAACACATCATGAAAGAGGATAGCAGACTGCATCAAAGAGATGCTGTGGTTATGTGTTCTCATGCTTAATAGAAGATAATGAAAATTGTTTACATGAGGAGCAGATTAGAAACCAGTTGTGATAGTTTAAATGAGAGATGTCCCCTTAGGCTCAGGCATTTAAACACTTGTTCCCTCAGTTGGTGGCACTCCTTGAGGGGTTAGGAGGTCCAGCCTTGGTGGAGGGAGTCCGTATGCTGCTGCTTGCTGCCGTACCTCCCACCATCATGAACTCTTCCAGAGTAAACCTCTTCTTCTGTCAATCACTTTGGGCCATGGTATTTTATCACAGCAATAGAAAAGTAACTGGTACTCTAGAGGTTGCAAGAAAGGGAAGAAAATATGTAGACTACGCAGCTGTTTTTTTATACAATGGAATTGTACCTTGTTACTTATGCTGTGCCTGGGGCGCTTATGGGTAAAATTATCTCATAATGAAATCCTGTTGAGCCTCCCATCCATCAGTTTAAAGAGGTGTCTGACTTCTTCTAATTTTGTTTTAGAATAGGTGGCTTTCTATGCAATTTCTATAGCATTGCTTACAGCTTAATAAATGCAAATGAATGGTGGCATTGTTATGATTAGATAAACCTAATAACAATGTATTTATCTTTAGACAGTATCCAATTATTGGCAAATTTAATGTCTGGTGATCTTACTTTTTCTGTTTTAAGCATGATTTTTATTTAATATGCAGTTTTTCTTTTCATTCTTTTTCATCACCTGAAGTCTTAACAGTTAATGAGAATGTACTTTTAGGTTTTATCCCCTACTTTGTGTCATTAAAACATGTTCAGCCATCTCCACGAATAAGAAACTAGTTCCTATGTAGGTATCAAGGTATGTGACTATTTTAACCACAAGTACCTTTGTTTTCATTCTGTATTTGTCCTGTGAAGCCCACAGGTAGTGTGATAAGTTGATAACCTTGTTTCTGGTGGACAACTATTGGCACAAAACCTACAGCAAGATAGTTTTCCAGAAGTCTTTCTTGCCAACTTCCTGGGGTACTGTGCCTCTTATGGACAGGGTGCTGTGGTGTAGCCTGGCATCCTGTTGGGCATCTTCTCTTTCACTTTCATGTTGTTATCAGAAGTACTCAGTATAGAGGGCAGAAATGGGCATGCTGCAGTGGTCCACAATATGTTGACTGGCCCAGGGGAGGATGGCATAGCTCACTGTCTCTTGTTCTTGCTAAAACTCACCTGTTTTTTGTTGCTGTCTAGCAGTAATATTCTCAGGATTAAAAGAACAAATTAAAAAAATACTTAATGATAAAATTTATCAACTTTCCACTTAAGTCTTTATTTAATGTATTTTAGGAAACTTGGATGTATCACATTAGAATGTGTGGCTATACATAATTGCATGCTTTAGAGAAGTTTCTATATTTTTGTATATTGAGGTCATTTATAGTTTAAAACTTGAAATGCAGCCTGAATTAGATCTCACATATCAATTTACGCTACAGTAAGCTGTTAAGCCTTAAACCATCCTGACAAAAATATTTATAAACAGCTGAAATGGAGCAATCTGTGATTATAAATGTCTGATTTTGTGGTTAGGAATCTGTTCATTTCTCTATTTCTCTACTTTTATTCTCATGAAGGTAGCATGCTTTCAAATCTAGCTCTAATAAGCTCTTTGCCAATGGTCTAGGCATCTAGTTCTGATATTACAACTGTATTCACTCAAGTGATGTGCCTGACCATTGTGTTTACTATGCAAGTATACTTTCTGTTTTGGATAGCTTGTGTCTCTATGTGTGTTTACTGTGTAAGCAGATAGCCTAAATGCTCATAAATGGAGGTGCTCACAATTTGACTAGGTTGGTTGCCCAGTGAGCTACCCATCTGTCCCCCCAATCCCTGCCAAATGTGATGGTTATCCCACCCTCAGGCCTAACTTTTATGTATGTGCTAGGAAATCTAAACTCTGAACTATCTCCCTAGCCCCTGTTTTGTGTTTTTAAAATACAAATACACACACACACACACACACACACACACACACACATGCACGCACACAAACACATAGTTATGAATTTGGAAAATAACTTCAGGATTTTAAAAGGTGCAAATGTCCCCCTTTTGTCTCACAGTCTATCCTTCTGTCCAAAAAAGTTCATTTGCAGTATTCACAGGTCATAGAATCAAGCAGGTCTAATAACTGTAGCCAGCGGAAGAGCCAGGAGACCCTTGGTGACTGGCTGTTTCACTTGTATGGGTCCACCAAGCCCTATAATTACTCTTGACTGACAGAGATATGATGTTTTTGTTGGTAGCTCGAACCCTCAGAGGTGTGAAATCTGATGCTGTTGCACGGCCAGTCTTGTTCCATCCACCTTGAGCAATTGTCAACTCAGTTTGAACATTAGAATCTTGTTGACAGATGAGCGAAGCAGACTGAGCCAAGCCAAGCTTGCCGTGCTGGTTCTGTGCTGGATGAATTAGGGAAAGAAATCTCTGTAGAACTTTAAGATGCTAAACTCTGACATTTTTACTTCATAATGAAGAAACAACTTGGGATTTTTCATCCAAAAGTAATTCTTTTCCAGACACAAGTATAAGTGATAGCAGCTACTGATGCTTGCCATTTCATGTATCGATTCCCCCGTTGCCTCTGTGACCGAGACTGATCACGACACCCATTTTACAAAGAAGGAAATTAGGGGATAGGCCCATCAGATAATTTGACCTAGAGTGTATATCAATCAAGAGGCAGAAGAAGAACTTAAACCCAGGTTTATCCGTCTTCAAAACTCATTTCCCTCCATGTTTCCCAAAGATGTTTTTTGGACAAGTTGGGTTTTAGTGTCCCTGCCTTCTCTGTAGGAAGCATCATCATTGAACCCCTCTGCCTTTGTGTGTCTGTTAATCACAGTAAGTTCTTTCTAGTTGTCTGTGAACCTTGACACTTGTGTGTATCCTTTTCTATTGTCATTTGGTTAATGAAAACTTACATATGATGTAAATAGCCTCAGGTGAAAGCAAATTCCCTAGGAAAGGAGGGGAGGGGTAAGCTTTACTTCTTACTTCATGGAAATTGGGAAAATACTTTTATAAAGTTTTTCAGATAATGTTCTTCTGTGTTTTCGTAACCATCCTGCTTAATTTTAAAAAAATAGTATCTCTCTTAAGACTTTGAGTATGTGTCTGAGTATGTAGGACATTAGTTTCTTTTCCTGTTGCTGCGACACAAGAGTCTGACAAAAGTAACTTATCAGGATGGTGGCTTATTTTAGCTCTTGGTTGATGGGTGCAGTCCATCATTGCAGGGAAAGTCATAGCAGCGGGAGCTTGAGCTGTATCGTAAGGAAGCAGAGACAATAGTGTGTCTTTCCACTTCAGTTTATGCCATCCAGATAATCTCAGCAACTCATGCCCTATGCAAATCTAGATCCTGTCAAAATGACAGTGACCTAATCATCACCTTAAGTGACTGTTCTTCCTCTAATTCTCTTGATGATTGAAGATAAAACTGTTTGTCTTGTAGGAGGTGGTTTCAGCACAAATTCTCTAGATAGCTAGATAACCATAGCATTCGTTGTAGCAATCCAAAGGAACATGAACCTGGACAATTTATGTTTAAAGGCTTCTTATGGGTAGAGTTAGAAGAATGGTAACAGGCTACCATGATAGGTGGCTTTTTTTGTGTGTGTCTTAGTTAGAGTTTCTGTTGGTGCTATAAAACACCATGACCCAAATCAACCTGGGGAGGAAAGAGCTTTTATCTTATAACTTTTAGTCCATAATCCAGGAAAATCAGGACAGGAACTCAAGGTAGAAACCTGGAGGCAGGAACTGATGCAGAGGCCATGGAGGGATGCTGCTTACTGGCTTGCTCTTCAATATCAAGAACGCTACTTTAGACTTAAGTGTATTTACAAAGCAGCTCAGACATATTTTGGATGTAATATTTTAATCTAATTTAATTTTTTACGTATTCACTATACATCCCACTCACTACCTCCTCCCAGTCACTCTTCCTATACTCTTTCCCCCTACCTCCTCCCCTTCTCCTCTGAGCCACTGCCCCCCACATACACCAGGTATCCCTCCACCCTGGCACTTCAAGTCTCTATGAGGCTAGGCACTCCCTCTCCCACTGAGACCAACAAGGCAGCCCAGCTAAAAGACCATATCCCACATACAGTCATCAGCTTTTGGAATAGCTCCCACCCCAACCACATGAAGACCAAGCTGCTCACAACATTGGGGATATGGAACCTGAAGAGGCTACCTCCTGTAGCTAGACCCGAACCCCAGTAGAGCAATAGAGACACCAATCCACCTACAAAATTTTCAACCCAAAATTTATCCTGTCTACAAGAAATGGAAGTAATATTTTTACAAGGCTGAATAGGTGATTTGTGTGATTGTCATTCCCCACGAGTGGTTAAGTGTTAATTATACCCAGAAGTGTGCACCGGTGCATACACTCTAAGGGGAGCTTGGTGCCTTCATCCTCCAAAGCAGCTGCTAAAAAATTGCCGTGCTCACCCTGCACAAAGACTTACGCAGGCCGTATTTCTGATTCCATGGACCCAATGAAGCACCTACCACCACTACCACACACATTTGACCAAGTTAACTAGATGCAATATTAATCTGGATATTGTCCACAGGCCAATCTGGAAGTGCTCTCCTTTCTTTATTAAAGTAACTTCAATTTTCTCTCTGGCAGAATTAAGAAAAAAACTTAAGAGTATGAAATCTGGTTTCCGGGTTTCTTAAATGTTCATTACAAAATAATTATTGACATTTAGCACACATTTATTTTCACAAGTCTTCCTGACTGTGGTCAAAATAAACCTTCTGGTTTGCTTTGTACTTGCTCATGCCTCAAAGTTACTCGCTATGTATATACTTCTAACTTTCGTTTCTGAGCAATTATCGTTAAAAATGCTTTCTTCGTGGTCAAATAGAAACAAAAGGATGTAGGATTTAGAGACAGGAGGGATGCTATGAGATTGTTAGTAATAAACTCAACTGTTTGTTTAAAAGATCATGTAGTGATTCATTTATCAAGATTGTTCTGAGCATCTGGGTTGTGGCTTCCCCTCTGCAGTGTAATGGGAGTATAATGGCAAGCAAGACACAGCCTTGTCTTCAGGAAACTTAGAATCCAGTAGAGAACAAAACCCAGACAGTGGTGTGATGGGGAAAGGGATGTGTTCATGACATACTCAGGTGCATTGAAAGAATAGCAGGGGAGAAAACGGCCCAGTTCTGAGCACAGAGGGGAGCCAGTGTGTCTCTGGATCTGGTCAAGGTGAATGTCTTTAAAATGGCTGCTTTTAAAGAATTTAATTCTTAAAAGTTTTTGATGTACAAGGAAGAATGGTTGACATCTTTGGAAAAAGAAAATCCCCACGTGTATTAACTCACTTTTCCTGGAGCCCTTTAAAGATAAGATGAGAAAGACTGAGGACTCAAACCTGAGGATAGAGAGACTACAGAGGACCTGGCATGCCAAGAGAAGTCCTAAATGTGGGTGGTCTTGGGAGGACTTAGGCTGAGGAGGCCTGCCTAGAGGAATGTTTCAGAAGAGCGCCCTTGCAGAGGACTTAAGAGAGGAGAAATGGGAAGAAAGAGATGTTTAGGATAGTTATGTCTGTGAGAAATATAACAGTACAAGAGAAAAGCAGGAGAGCTGTAGAGAATGCGGCAGGGTTAGGTGGTATAACCAGGGCAGACATGCTTAGCTGTGTGGTTGGAATGAGTAGTGAAGAGGAGGGAGAAGCGATGTAGACCCTCAGGTATGACTCTGGGGAATGCTGTGCAGGCTTCTAGGGTTGAATATAGGAGAAAGAGCCTGAGCCAGGTCATGTGCTAGGCTTTTTTGCTGTGACCTGTATAAGAGGCACTAGTTAGGAATTCTTAATTTTAGTGTTTTCAGAGGTTTTACTTTCATAGAAGGAAAGGTATGGCAGATGTGATGGCTTATCTTCATTTCCAACCTGATTTAATTTGGAATCACCATAGAAAATGGGTGTGTCTATGAAGACATTTCCAAAGGAGAATACTGCCATTGTAGGTGGCACCAATCCCTAGGCTCCGGTCCCAGGCTGAATAAAATGAGGCAAGTGAGCTGAATGCCAGTGTCTGTTTCTCTCTGCTTCCTGACCATGGGTGTAATGTGACACCATGCCTTCTTCAAGGTAGACTGTACCCTCAAACAGTGAAACAGATTAAACCCATCTGTTGCTCTTTATACAGTATTGCCACAGCAATAAGAATACTGTAGTTTAGGAAAGCTATCCAGGAGGAGAGCATGCCTGTGTTAGGACATTTTCTCATTTTTCTCCTTCTGTTCCACCTGGGCTCCCAGCCTATAGGATAGATGGCTCAAATTCAAGAAAGGACTTCACCCTCTGGTTAATCCTCTATGAAGAACCTCCACAGACACACCCCAAAGCTGTCTGTATTTTATTAATCTAGGTCAGTTTCCTCAACCCAATCAAGTTGACATCAAGATTATTTGTCACAGAGGTGATGCAGGGCTCCACCTGAGATAAGGTACCTGGAAGATTTGTGCCTTTATAGAGTGGAGATGAAGGGCCGTTCACAAAGATTTACGGTTTCATAGAGTGGAGGCGAAGGGTGATACTTTAAAGATCACTCACCAGAGAGAGCACAGAAGGGCATGGCAACAGTACCTCAGGAAAAGCAGCCTTCTGTAGAGACACATATTTTCACTGAACTTGTTTTAAGATTGAGTGCTTGGTAAGATATCAGAGTGCAGAAACTTACCAAGTTTTAGAGGCACTAAACTCTTGTCATTTTGACCAAAAATGATGGTTTACTAGGGCATTTTTCTCTGTGCACTGGAGTTCTGGCATGATTGGAGTGTGTGTAGTTCTGGAAAATAGATGATGAAATTAGAAACAGAAGATGGCTATGGTGCTAATATAAAGGGGCTTGGTGATTCTTTCAGGATCCTCTAGAGAATCCAGCAGGACTTCTAAATATTTAGAGAGCTGTTGTGTATGGAAGTAACTTAGAAATTTGTATATGTTAGCAAGTCTAAGGTCTGAGGGCATGTCAATGAGCTAGACTGCATACTGTTTAGGGAAATGCAAACTCAGGTCTTCCTGCTTTCTCAGCAAGCACTTTACTATTGAATTCATCTTCCCAGACCCCTCAGATAGGCTCTCTACATTTCTTAAGGTAGAGTTGCTTATGCAAGAAACGTTGGCCTCTACTATTAAGGCCTATAACTGATTGGAAGCCTACCCAGCCTATTGAGAATAATAGGCTTTACTTAAGAGTCACCCACAGAAAATATAATCACCCTTAATAAATGTCCTCATAGTAGCATATAGCCTTGTGTTTGACCAAATGTCTGAACTCCCTAGTCCTGCCAACACAATACAAAAAATTAATCCTCATTGACCAACACTAATATCTCCAAACAGACACATTTTAAAACTACTTCCAGAACACCAACTGAACAAACACTCTTGTCTTGTGATGCTTTCTTCTGTCTCTATAAACCCTTCCTCCTCCTTCCTTGGTGCCTTGCCTTAATTCAGCCTTAATATTCTATGTGAACAGCCTTCATTTATGACCGGGAAGTGTCATACACACCCATGACTTGACAAGCTTTCTTGGCCAATAAAATGAGAGATTCTGTTGGACGTTGGATACTGGAACACAAAGGACATTCTCTGTCCCAGGATGAGCATAGAACTACTCTGTGGGTATAAAATTAAATATTTAGAAAAGAGTTTGACAACATATTCATGTTCACTTAGGCATTCAACAGTAGTATGCTCTTCCCTGTGGTCCATGACCTCCCCAATTGTATATTTTTGATGAGGTATGTAGCATCAGATGTGTTAATAGTTGGTTACCCCCGATATAGTTTTATGACTTCACTCATGACCATATCTGGCTCGGCAGGTTAGTATCCTCACAAGGATAATCGTAACTAGGAAACACTGCTGCTGAGTTTTCTCCCCCAGCAGTCTTCATAGCATCCTTTACCCCTGGAAATACTTGTCATTTCTCTATTTCATTCCATACTTTCCAAAGGGGAGTGAGTGGCAAACATATGACACATAGCTCCCAAGTGACGCATGACAAACTACGACTATCGTGCTCATATCTTATCTCTTCACTGCAAACAAATCAGATGCACACTTTTTAGAACAGTGACAGGATGGCTTCTCCCACTTGTCACATGTCAGGATGGAACGTTCCTATACAACTGACGTTAGGAAACCTGTGTTTCAGAAGTGACACAAGGTGACTGCCATTCTGCTGCACAGCTCTGCACAGAGCCCACATTAGGGAGGAGAGAGAAGACATCTCTGAAATGGCAGGGGCTGGCCAGGGAAGGAAGGCATCATCAGGAAGTACCAGGAGAGGCTGTACACCAAGCCAGAGAAGCCAGGGCTGCTTTTCCCCATCACTACCTCACTTGTATACTCTGTTCCCTTCTTCTTGGCTCAGGACTGATTCCAGCTCCCTACGCTCTGCGAGTGGAGGGGGAAATCTAAAGGCATACCCACAAAGTGGCTGAATCACCACTTCCTCCTATGAATACACAAATGAAATCCATATTGTGTAACAAGCCCACAGAAAAAAAGAGGCAAAGGTTTGGCAGGCACGGTAGAAACCCAATCTGGAAACTACAAATTTAAAAACAATTATTTTAAATTTCATATCACAGACTTCCTTTGGAGGCTTCCGTTCACTGTGTCTATATTAGGATATCCTCCTGGGAGTAGAAACAAGCATTTCAGAGCCTCGTGCTGCCCAGAGTCCATGGATTTTTATAGGCTACATGAAAGCATACTTGAGTCCTGTACGGCAGATACGGTCTTTTACTCTGATATATAATTTCATTCAACAGTAGTAGACATATATACGTGGTCTGTTGATTTGCAATTTGGGAATGATTTCAACTTGCTTCCTTCCAGAGAGTTTTATTAACAGCCAGTGGCATATGGCTTCAGACTCTTTCACAGGTGAGAGGGGAGGTTGAAAGAGGGCTACAGAGGGCCCTGCAGGGCCCCCAGATAATTTACTGCCTGTCTGTGGTAATGGCTGAATGTATATATCTTTCACCGTTTGTAGCCTTCCATTTAGATTTCTAATCCATGCTACAGAATAAGGAGCTGTTTGTGAAAAAAAACCTCCCTTGGAGTGGAACTAATTAACTTGCTGGTTCCTTTCAGATACTTTGACCATAACCCAGTATGCCCTAGGAATATCCCTGGGTAGGAAATGACCTAAACTTCCACTTCCAGTCATGGGGATTATTTATTCTGATGCCGCCCCACTCCTATCCAGCCCTCTATTTTGCATATTAAAGTTAAGCTTCTAGCCTTGGGTCTCTACGCCTGGTAAGCTGGTCACATGGCCACTACATACAGACTTTGTATCTTATGCAGCGTGTGTTGAAAAAGAACTGTTTCCGAACTTTTGCATTGTTCACTGGTTTGGAAGTTGTGTGAGAGGCGAGGGTTCACTCATTTTGCTGACCAAGACCCCTGGGTTTTATTTGTTTAAAATGTTATTTTCCCATAGGCATTCCATCCCCTTTTAGAGGGAGTAGGGGAATGCCCCCTTGCTTTAAAATTTAAATTTAGTGACATTAATAGAATTCAGAAGAGAGCTTGATCATTTGCCAGCTGATGGCAATTTCAGATCGCTGGAAATTTTGAACAAAATGAAAAATTGCTTGAGCTCATATCAAATATCATAATTTATAGGAACCTCGTTATAGAAACTGCATAGTTCTTATAATAGGAAGTTTCCTATGTGCAGATATTTAATCAAAAACACAAGGCAAACGAACTAGGACCCGGATCAATGTAAGGGAAGGGTAAAGTTTTTATTTTGTCATTTAAAAATATACTTAAAGAGGAGGAAATTCATTCCTTTTCATTTCCAGAACTTCCAGTACGTTCTAAAAGGCCAGCAAAGCATTTAAATACTAAAGCACATAATTTTCTAGCATTCAATTCTGTTAAAATTGTTCACATATTACTGAAAATTCATTCATTCTATATTTCTTTATTCACTATATATCCTTTATCCCCATAAAGGATAGTGGCAACCTAGATGTAGCCACCGTAGGACTTTCAGTAAATTATAATACATTTATTATAATGTCAGCAATCTAGGATTCATGGACAATATAAGCACCAATTTTGGGGAAGTGTTGACAGCAGTCAAGGGGGTGGTTTACGTTTGTGTTTGTCGTTCTGAAGCTGGAAGTCAGCATCCTTTTAGGACTCAGATATTTCTCTTATACACTATTTTTTATTGGCTAGCAGGATATAAAAGATGTCAAGACTATAAAATCATTGTGATAAATCTCTCATTAGAAGATACCTATTAAGCATTTTTAACTTGCTCCATGAATGGTATCTAAATAGCATCTTAAATTATGAATGTCCAAACTGCTTACTTTAAATTACAACTAAAACCAGCTAAAGATTTGACCTCATCTATTACAGTTATCACTTGGAGCTCAATGATATAGTTATTTATATAAAAATTTAGCTTTCTACTTTAACATCCAAATATATGTTTACATGTGTGCTATGTATGTACATTTGCATAATGGAATGCTAAAAGCCTCATAATGGGTATTAAATTTTAACATTTGATACAAAAACTTTTATGTTTAATACATTCTAAAATATTTAAATATAAAATATTTAAAATATAATACCTAGATACAAAGGTATTGCCTCAATTTTTTTTAAAGTTAGGAAATTGGATGTGTATGTCACATGGGAGCTTGTGGAGAGGCGGTGACACAGACCCAGGAGCACTCTGGTGAGGAGGAAAGACAAGGGACATAACAGCACACAGTACGTTGAATGTGAATTCATTCTCTTCCAGTGAGCACCTGTCAAGTGTCAGTCTGTCCAAGTCTGTACGCCGCCCAGCTTTGCCTCTTACTGAAGTGTAGCCAACCAATTTTCCAGAAATTTCCTTTTCAGTTTTCCATGCCCCTCTCCTCTAGGCCATTCTGGAGTGGCTCTCAGAATGCTGGCGAGGGTACGTTCTATTTCCTAGGGAGGAAGGTTCAGTTTCTTGAGAAATAATTTGTAGGTAAGGATGTTTTTGAGGTGTCAGTTAGCTATAAGCCAGTACACTGCGATGAAGAAAAAGTCTTACTTACTTAAGGACCAGATCAGCACTGTGAAAGAACGTGATGTTCTTTAAGTAGCATTATCCTTTAACTACGTGATTATCGCTTAACTACCCCAGTTTAAATCTTCACATTTTGTTAATTCTGTTTTACCTTAATCTAAATCAGAGAACTGGGGGAAAGTTTGGGAATTTATTTGCGGTCGAATTGAGTTTAAATTGTTGGATCATTTGGTAGTTTGCTTCTTTGGTTGACTGTTCTTTTTCGATTCAAATATACTTTAGGCAAGGTTAATGTTTGTGTAGGAGTGAAAATGTATTCTATGGTGACATAAGATTTGATGAAGGGTGTTTAGTATTGGGATCGTGCTATAAAATACGTTTTACTAAGGTCAGAGGAAAAATGATTCTATAGGATTATTTAAAACTGAGTTTAATACTTATCATTATTCTTTGCCTGTCTGTTCCATATGAAAAGGGGATTATTAGAAATAGTTGAGGAACTTTTCATTTTTCTACACTAGAAAATAGACAGGTTAAAATTCCATTCTCTAACAATATACACACACATTTTAAAAAGGAGGTTCCAAATTGATTCTTTCTTTAGTGTTTTTGAAAATCCGAATCATGGTTTGGGTTAAGTGTGTGCCCTCTGTCTTCAGACTGGGAGATCCTCTCTCTGTTCCTGCCTGGAATGTAAACCCAAAGGGGACCAGATTCCAGCTAGTGATAGATGCTTCTTGTGGGAGTGCACAGAGGAGCTGAAGGAGCCTGAAACTGTAGTGTAGCTGCCCTCTGACACTGGTGACAAATTCTCCCTCCCTCCCTCTACTTAATGGCACAGCCAGGTTCCTTGGATGCCTTTGTGCATAAAGGCTATGCCCCATACCTCTTGTGTCTTAGTTCATGCTCTGTGCAGTATTCACTCTTTGTGTGTGTGCACAAATGTGTATGTGTACATGCATATTTGCACACGTGCTATGTGTGAATTAGGCTGACGCTCTCCTCTGAGTTCCTTTCAATGAAAAACAAAATGGCTGAGATTTGCAATGTGTCAAAGGCTTTGAAAAGATGGCTTTAGCGGACTTTATTTCTAAAGCTTTTTACTACCTTTTAAGAAAGACCTGGTAGGGTCTCCTAATTTACTTGGTGCACACCGACTATTAATACAAATGTCTATTTTAGCTTGGTTCCTTTCATTTGTACAAGTTTAGGGCTGGCCAGTCAGCCATGCCTGGGCGGGACATGATGCCATTCATGCAGGGAAGCCTGTGCTTAATTCTCTCCCCAGCAGCCTCAGAGCACGCTGTGGCATCAGCTCGCCAAACACTTCCTTTTATCCCTTAGCAGTTACTTAGGCTCGTTTCAGTAAGAACCTGTGGTGTCTCATCAATAGAGGCGATTATCCAATGGTGATGAAAACGCTAAGCTACTTTCCCTGTCTCCATGGAGGATATTTGTATTACAGAAGAAAAGAAACATGTTCCGGCTGCTCTCCTGGTGATATTACAGTATCTGATCTAATCGCAGCACCACTAACTGCATATTGTGTTTTCTCCCAAAATAAATTAAGGTAGCTCATTTTTCAATGTCAACAAAAAAAAATTTTTATTGAGAAGAGAGAATTTTAATTACTTTTCACTACCTGACCTTCTTTTACAAGGTTTGCCAATGGCTTCGGATATCTGAAGCAGTGTAGGACCCCATGTTGTCTCTGATAAGAAGTTCCGAGCTGAAGTCACCAAACTTAGTTTCTCCTGATTCCTCTATCATCATTCTTGCCTGGAATTTAATAGGTGCCTGATAAAAATCATATAAGGATGGACTTTTAAAATACAGTTTCTACTGTCCAAGAATTGTGTGGTATAACATCAAAAGTGTGGGCTTTGGAGAGTGGCAGACCTTTGGGTAAAATCCTGTGTTGCATCCATGGTACTCGGTGGTAGACGTTATGGCTGGTACATGCCATTTGCAGGTAGTTCTACCAAAGGGAATCTCTGACCTCAAGCAATTGCTTGCTATCTGTATAGCCTTGGAGAGGTGCCCTGAGTCATGGGAGTTTTGTCATCTCAAGGAAGGATGCGTGAATTTCCTGGAAATAGCTAAACAACAGCTGCTCATGTCCACAAAAGCAAGAACAAAGTCCTGGAAAGGAGCTTGTAGTTCAAAGAGCATGTGATTTCTGAGGAGCCACATGGAGCCAATGCTTGTGGTTTATGACCAAATGCAGTATCATCAAAGAATGAAATGGAAGTCTGTGGCCATCCGATGAGGTAAAGTTCTGTGGTGCAGGACATCAGGGGAAGTTTTGTGAGAGTAATGTATGTTCTTCATCCTTGATGGATGTTGTCACTAATGGGGTGCCAAGGGTATCCAGCTCAGAGCCTGTAGTGAGAGAAGAAGGTGATAAAGGGAAGAACCTGGATACAAGGACTTTGCCTGTTAGCCCTGTCCATGACTTGATTTGGTCAAAATGTGGTGTCTGTATCTTTGACAGCAAAAATGGAGACTGAGACTTAAGTCCCTACAGCATGCTGGATACGCCAGAGTGCTCAGGTGTGAACAGTCCTCGCTGACACTCGTTCCATGGACACTGTCTTTCTATAGCTCCTGCATGAAGGAGAGGAGGCTTTCTCCTCATTGCAAGTCTATTTGACCGTGTTATAGGGAATACAGGAATACCTATTTATGCAAATTCCCTCATAACTCACCATGAACAAGATGCAAGAGGCAATATGTAAGATAATCCAGAAATTCTGAATGAATCAAGCAAACAAGTTTGCTGGTTTATACTTACGATGACTTTGTAAAATGTTTGTTACGTTATTTAAGTTAAACAGAGCTTTTGGGGGTTTTGTTTATGTGTTTCGTTTTGAGGGTTTTGTAGTGTGTAGGGTGGAACCTAGAACCCTGCCTACTCTAGCTCCGTACATGCCACTGAGCCCTCTCCTCAGCCCTTACCTTGAAAGGTTCTCCTCACAGCAGAAAAAGACACGCCCATTCCTTCTTCTGCCTCAACCTTCAGGTCATTCCTGGATCCTTTCCCTCATATCTTTCAAGCTACTCACAAACCTTACATCAGAATGTGGCTACTACTTTTTTACCTCCTCCCACCCCCATCCCCCAAACACTCCTGGCATAGTCTGTCTTGTCTTTCTCTTAGGATGCTATGGAAGCCTCCTGACTTCTCTCTCTGTGTATACAGCATCGTCTTTGCAGATCTTTCCTCAATGTCCACCATACTTTGCAAACTAAACTCAGACAATGCTGCTTCCTCTGTGTAGAACCTCGGCCTTGTGTGTCGTGATTCACAGCCATGTTCTTACCGTGTGCCTCATGCAGCCCCTTTGCTTCCATGCTCACCTTTCCCGCCACTTACTGCAGTCCAGACAGCCGATAAGTTGCTTCCTCAACCCTCTAAACACATCTCCACTTGTGGGCATTTTCCCTCACTATTCCCTTTGCCTTTTCTCTGACAGAGTCCTCCCACGAGCTCCTTATTAATTAGCCCTCTCCCACTTACTTGTTCCTAGGCCTGTTTTTCCTCCTATAATATTTTTGCTTAATTTTTATCAGCCATCTGCCATAGTATTTATAAACATTCTCTTAAAGCCTGCCTCCCTCCTTAAGAGTGGTAGCAGGAACTCAATCGTATTTACTGTGTGTCTGCTATGTCTACAACATGCAGAATGCCTGGCGCACCGTAGGTGCTTCACACTTACTAAGAGAATGAACAGATAAATGACTAGCCTCATTCTTCTCATTCCCAGCAGACAACACCCCCACCCCAACACTCTGAGGTCTGGTGCCTGAGTGATTCTGTTCTGTGTATCAATCTGAGTTTCTGTCTCTGTTCAGTGCCCCTGCCCACTTAGAGAAGTCCATGTCTCCTTTTGTGATCTTTATTCTGTACTGTTTTTTCCTTTTGTGTTCTCATGCACATTAATTTTGGTTCCTAAGCCATTTCTCTCCCCCCCCCAATTTAAATAGTTTGTTGTCTATTTGTAAACATTTTGCAGAACTGTTACAGGAGTCCTGGGCATGTTTTAGAGGATTACTGAGCTCATTCCCTGGGATAAAGAGAGGGACTTTAGGGAAAGACAGCAGAGCGAGCTGCAGAGAAAGGGAAAGTAGCAGCCTTATCCCCACAGGATGGTGGGGAGGGGATCCGCGAAAGGGAGGCTGGTTGGGTATTTCATAGAGGACCTGGGTTCCTCCCCTTTCCCTTATTGATCCAGTTTATATACCCACCTCCATGGCTTCCTGCCATTTCTCCTCCCAGTGTCCTCCAGGAACAAGAAGCCACTTCAGGCAGCCCACTTTTGCTTTCCTTGTCTACCAACATCCCTCCAGTTCTCCTTCAGCACCTTGCACCATACCACAGAGACGAAGAAATCATTTTCTCCAGATCTGAATTCTCTTTGATTCTGTACCCTTTTCCTCCCCTCATATGCAGTTACTAAAAATGTCTACTCCAATTGGCACATAGTGGGTACGCATGCTTCCCACTCAGTCACTGGCGGTTAACATGATTGTCAACCTGACGGGACCTAGAATCACCGAGGAGACAAACTTACATGCATGCCTGTGGAAGAGTTAAGGGAGACTCTTGGATACGTTAATTGCAGTGGGAAGGCACACCCGAAATATGGTTAGCACCGTGCTGTAGGCTGGGGTCCAAGGCCAAATCAATGGGGAAAGTGAGCCGAGCCCTAACATTCGTCATTCCCTGCTTCCTGACTGGATGAAGTGTGACCGGCTATCTCTTGCTCCTGCCTGTGTGCCTTACCTACCATTTGGGTCTGTGAGACAAACTTTACTCTAAGGATTTTTTTTTTTAAGGTATTTGTCATATCTATGAGAAAAATGTAAGCAAGAGCACAGTGAAACCATTCAAATGGACCACTCCATGGATAGAAAGGAAGGTTTACTGGGGGGATCAAACTGCCTAGACTCTCTCTTGACGGGTAGGGTGCATGGAGGGGCAGAGAGAAGAGCAAAATGGCAAAAAAAATCAAGCAGATTTTGACAGTCAAAAGGGTGGGCATCTTTGAGCTGATATAGGATGTTCTTGACTGGGAACTAGATGCCCTTGTCCAAGGTAGTTGACCTTGGGGGGTGGATTAAGGGATGCTCTTGGAAGATTAAGGGAGGTTTCTGGAATACACATAAAGCTGCCTTAAGGCAGATTTATTTCTCTACTGAGGGATTCGTAACCTGGGGTGAAGGATTTCCTAGGGAATCCATGGGGGACTTCAGAATGTGTTGTGTATATACAACACTGAAAAGATTAGAAAAAAAAAGAAAAAGATACTGATTGGAGCCATAGTAGTTTATATCCACTTTGAAAGGTTACTGACTGCTCAGAGCTCCTTCTGTCTTCTGTCCAAGCCTCTGGCTTCAGCTGTTCCACAGGATACAGATGAAAATGAAGGCGTTCCAGTCACCCATGTCCACAGCCCAGTTTTCCTCAAGAGCTGTGTCACTGCTGGACGTTGCCTAACCTCTTTGTAACTCATTCTCATATGCCTCTAATACGAAGGGTTAATGTAACAAAGAGATACTATTTACAAAGCTCTTAATAACTTTTAGTAGTGCAAACAGTAGACATTCATACATCCCCAAACGTGAAGGACATTAAGTGTGTATTTACACTTGATGATCCTCTTCTCGGTTTTGAAGTAGTTTTCTCCTTTCAGGCCCCCCCTGCCTTACTGGAATAATCATTTGGCAGCTCACATGCTATGAGTTAGTCAGCTCTCTGGGTGTGAGGAACCTGCTAGCACACATTTACTGATGCAAAGGTTTCAGGATATCAAAGAGTATTACCAAGTCCATCCTTTAGTAGCATATTCAGGAACTGGGATCGAGAATGCATGTAAACTGAGTCAGTGTGAGATGGTTATAAATGGACTTTAAGCATTTAGCTGGGACAGTCAACATAGCACACATTTAAAGATATTGTTAAGCTTAGCAGAAAGAGGGTTATTTGGCCTGTGCAATGTAATGGATATTGGTGAGTCAGGAAGAACTGTTATTTTAGTTCTTTAAAATGGAACACCTTTTTAAAGCTATAGAAGCTAGGTAAGTTCTACGTCATATGTATTCCTTATGTTTGCTGGATCGTACCAAGCCACTGTAATGCTGGCCATCTATTTCCATGTAAGTTGGCAGTCCTGATTTCTGTGCCAGCAGGAGAAAGACTCAGATAAGGATAAAGCAGCAGAGCTAAGTTACATCCCAGTGCTGTGGAAACAGTGGAGGGTCCCAAGGTTTGGCCTGCACTGACCCTTGACCTGTTGAGTTCTGGTCTGCATCACTAGTGCTGACTCTGTACCGATCCTGTCCCTCCCCGCTACCATCCACTCCTAAAAGCGATGGCGGCGCAGGCACAAAGGCGAACTTACAATCCTTACTCTCTGAGTTTTGCAGACTGTATTTTAATAATTGTGCAGTCTTTCTTGGAGTGATTGAAACACCCTGAATTGGGAGAAAGGTAGAAATTCAAAATTACTGACTTGGGTCTTTGTGTAAACAGGTATGGGGGGAAGATAGCAACTTGATTAAGGTCCCATTTAAAATTTCCCACAGTGAATTGATATCAAGTGGTAATATAGTTTTTATAATCCAGAAAACTACAAGCAATTATACACAATCTATCCTCAAAACAAGGACTTTTTCCCCATCTCTGCGCTCTTTTCTCATCTTTTACCTTTTCTCTCTTCCTTTCTTCTTTTCCTCGTTTTATAAAGATAAGTATGGTTACTATAATATCTGAGTAAATTCATATCTTACACAAATTATCCTGGAAAATACATAATCTGTACTTGGTATGCTATAATGTAAATACATCTAATTCAAAATTATAATAATGATGCATTTTCATGTTGTATCATAAGGAAATAATTTGGAATATAGTCAAGTATATATACTGGAATATGTAGACATTTGCAATACCTAAAATATGAATAAACTTCAATGGACAATTAGGCTAATATGTTTTAGTGTTATAAATTAATGCATAAAGATCATCTAATGCTCCCTATATGGACATTTTGATGACAAAAGTATGTGTGGTACATTTGTCTATGTCTTATATTCCACACATATAAACATTGATTCATAAAAGACCAAAAGAAAGTACTGATTTAGAAAATATGTTTTTAATTATTTAGAAAATATGTTTTTAATTATTATGGCAATGACTTGTCAACCTGTTTAGGTATAACTAGATTTTAAATACAGTTGCTATTTGTACATAAAAGGCAAATGTTATATGATGAATCAGTTTTTTAAAGATTTGAATCAGTTTTTATGATCTTTACAACCAGCCTAATAGAATCATCTACTCTTTCTCCTTCTCTCCCTCCCTCCCTCCTCCCCTCCCTCCCTCCCTCTCTCCTTCCCTCATTCCCCCTCCCTCC
>NW_021627631.1:0-63796 GCF_004785775.1 Grammomys surdaster | reverse complement strand
AGGGACCAGGCAGGGGCCGAAGGGAAGTGGAATTCCGGAGGGGCGGGCTCTACAATCTATCTTAGCAGTGTTTTAAATGTGCTTTCTCTAAAACAGAGGGAAGCCAACATCCCACTTTTATGAAGGCATGAACACAAGGCAATGATTTTATTTTTCCTACTTCATAGACCTGGAACTAAAACACAGCACGTCAAACGTCCCTTAATCCTCACTGGTAGTTAAAACTGTCATGGCAGATAGATCCTCTTTAGGAAGATAAGTGCCGAGGAATCTCCTTCACCAGAGACAACCAGTCTTTGTCACAGTAAAAGCGAAGCTGGCAATAATGCAGTAATTCTACAGTTGGAGTTTCTGAAGCACATCTTAAGCCTCTAGACTGTTTTTCTAGGAAGAGAGTTTACAATCACATCATAAATGTTTGAAAGAACTTCAGTGTCCTATACCTATCTTCAGACAGTGTTTTCTTCCATGTTACAATTTTTTTCCCAAAGTAACATCTTTGATGTCTAGAAAGTCATTTTCTGGCTAGAGTTAAGGGAGGGTGGTAACTTCTAAGCCTTTGGAAATTTGTTTAAAAAAAATGAACTAGTTACACAGGAAAAAAGAATGTCTTCTATTGTGTTGGACAAAAGAAACTGTTTGAAGAGATCATTTTCTTTCCCACCGCACTTTCAAGCCATTCAGGTTGACAAAATTTGTAATTGGTTTTAGACAGTAAACTTGATGATGACTTAGCTTTACATTGATTATTATATTTATATTTATTTATTTTAGATACTAGTCACTTTAATTAGCAGCCTCGCCCACTCTGATATGTACCTGTGAGATATTTTCAATAATGCTGATGATAATCTCAGTATATTCCCATAGATACAGGTCACTACCCATTGAAGGCCACAACATGGTATGGAAAGACCAATGACTCTTCAGTGCCAGGTCTACTCTCTGCAAGTGGTGTGGCCCGTAACCTAAGATTTGTAATGCCCACCTAGGCAGGGTGTATAACTGATAAAGACTGAGTAACGTGTATTTATGTCATGGCCTTCCAATTCTTTATATTGTACTGAGTAACGAGACATACATAACAATGATATGGTAGCTTTTCGAGTCTAACTTAGCACCTTTTGGCATCAGCCTGTAGAGGAATACTAAATGACCTTCTATGAAAAGTGGGGGTGGGGACATTATAGTATGGCAAGAAGAACAGGACCTCCTAGCCTGGGGAAGAATGCTCCGTGTCTTTGTCTGGGGATACTATACAACCTTGTTGTGACTCTGGTATAAAAGACAAGAGGCCTTGTAGTGCTAACTGGACAAGGTAACTAAAGTCAATGTTATTCGTAGGTGCTCAGTATCTTTAGTTATACTAACATGTTTCAGGAGTATCAGACTTCAACCCAAGCAAAAGGAAGAACCCCTTGGAGTCAACATAGGATAAAAGTTAATACACAGAATTACAAAGTAAAGCTAGACTCTCCCTTTGTCTCATGGCCTTTCCATCCAACCTTCTTCTACCCAGTGTAGCATGAGTAGTCCAAATGGTCCCTGTATGTACAGGAAAAAGACACAACACATACTATGTCAGAAGTGTGGTCACTATTGTTAACATTTCCAACCCTGTGTTCTTTGAAGAGTCCTTTCTTCTCTGAGCATAAGATGTAGCTCTATCTCTGAAATAAAACAAAGGACTATCCTATCCCCTAAAGATGCTGATCCCAAAACATCACCTGTGTCACATTGCCTAGTCAAGTTTCTAGCATCTTTTTTCCCAACTCTGAAAGCTAGTTTTCTATAATTTGTGCTGGTTTCCAGGAGCCAAAACAGGGCAGATGCCATGCAAAACCTTACCTAAAATATGAAAGGTTGACACTAGTTGTACTAAACACAGAAATATCTTTTCTAAGTCTCATGTGTAGTTCTTGTTGGTTGAAACTCTAAGGAACACTTTACATGTGTGCTATGATTGACCTGCACACAGGCAGATATAACACATGGACTCAGTTAAACCCTGTCCCTGGAGAAGTGCTCTCTGGAGACATGTAGGCTACTTAAAATATCATTATTAAACTGCAGACTCATTTGGCAGAATTTATGAAATTTTCTACAATTTTGTTAGAATATTTGGATATCAATTTTTTCAAAATCTACACTCAGGTTAGGTGTTATTTTAAATCCCTTAATTTTATTTTCTTTTAACATGTTTACCTTACTTGGCTCAAGCACAGAAACCATTACCAGAATAATTGATTTGAGTAGCAATTACTGCAAATGCTCTGAAAAAGAAAGATGTAACAGGGAAGCAGTACATGAGAGACCCAGCATATATATACATATACGTATACATATACATATGCTCTTATCTATTTATCACTAAAAAAAAGACTGTCAACTGTTTTTATGATTAAAAGCAAATTATTTTTTTGCTGTGAAAGTGAGTTTTTTTTCAGAGTCCTGAATCATAAGGATTCTTGCCAAATCAAGAACAGTGGCAGATGATCTTGGCCACTATAATTTTCAAAGCCTTCTCTAGATCATATTTTTTAAAGTTTGAAACATAATGTAAAAAAACTGAGACTAGTGTATCATCTATGAATCTACCCTAGATAGCTGTGTGGGTTTTAAGCAACATTAAATTTTCATTAGCTCGTAGCCATGGTATTTGGAATGCTGTTTCATCTCTTACCCAGGAGCCTCATAGTTCTTAGCTGACATTCGTCTTCACAAAATACTTCTAATGGCATTTTTTATTGTAAGTATATTTAGAGAGCAGATAAATTGAAGCTTCCAGACTTGCAAAGGTCAAGCCGTTGACTCACGTCTACACAATTAAACCACACAGTGAACTGATATTTTGTGCTTGATTCAGTCAGTGTAGCCATTAAACACAATGTCGTTCTTGTTTAAATCATTTCAAAAGTCTGAATTAAGGCCTGGAGACATAGGTCAGCAATAAGTGTGTGACCGGCATGTGTGTGGCTAAGATCCACTCTCTAGCACACTCCCAAACTCTGAATTGAATTCTTGAAGGATTTCGATATGTTGTAGGTCTCTTTGTTGTAGCCTAAAAGGTTTTTTTTAGCAAAACTTGCCAATGAGCTATTTCATTGTGATTTCATGTTGTTGTCCATTAAATAAAAATAACGAGGGAAAGAAATGGCCGGTTTCTGATTCCTGATTAGTTAATGGCTCAGGAAAATTATCTCACAATAATTTATTCCTTGCATTGGGTGACTGCGGGAATTGAATTATATTTATTACATTTCCTATCTTCTGAAATTAAAGATTATGTAAATTATAATTCCAAGAGCCTAAGACCACTGTTGCTATAGTAACCATGATAACACTCATTCTTTCTCGTTAGCGTCTTCACTGCCCATTACTCATGCTTCCGTGACATCACTACATCCATTTGTATGCTTGATACAGTCTCAAACATTCCATATAGTGCTCACACTACGTTAGAATTGACTCCTCGTTCAGTTCAGCTGATAGGAAACTAAAGATGCCCCCATCTTTTATGTGATTAATGTTAAATCTCTTGGAGGAGAACATAGAGCTAACTGAGAGGAGTCTATTTCTTTGCTGCTGGTTGATAGTTTCTTCCAAACCACTGCTCACCCTCAACTTCACATAAACATGTTACCCCAACATTGAATGCTAGCCGTCAGTCTCATAGATGAAAACATTGGAACAAAGGAGAACAAGCAGTTAAGGGATTGGTAGAGGGAGAGAAGGGAAGCCCCTCACAGGATATTTTGCAAAACAGACTAACCAGACCAATATAACTGAACAGATCATGCCAGCTTGAAGCCCGCTTTCCTGACATTTCCATTTAAAAACGTGTATTTATAGATGAGAACACAGAAATATTGACTCACTAGATCTGATTAAATTACGTATATAATTTGGAAGAGCACTTAAAAGTGAAGGTGCCATTGAGCTCTGATATGAAAGCCATGGATGCCATCCCAGGGTGATGGGACATAGAGACGTACAGAAACAATGTCCCAATATCTATTAAATTACTATGCTGTTAAGTACTTTGGCAGAGGAACACAGGGCAGCCTGGCCCAGTAGGAAGGAATAGAGGGTACCACTCTGAATATGTAGCCATAGACATTAATTATCTAACAGGATTTGACAAGAGAAAGCGAAAACTTTGCTATATTGCTGCAGTCCGATCAGGGTAAAATATGGACAAAGTTGGTCTGAAAATTCTGTGTCTAAAACAGTAATATTTAACCACTGTGGGTTTCATCTTTTCATAGACAATTTTTCTCCAAATTCTTTTCCACTAAATCAGTCACTGAACTATTCTTATACCATTAGTTCTTACTTCTGAAGGATACAGTTTATTTTGAAATTGGTATTAAAAAACTTGTGAAATTATCTACTGTGAAAATCCTAGCAGGTTAAGCATCCATCTGGCTTTTTACACCAGGCCAGTTGCCAGTGGGCTGAGACCCATCGTCCAGATGTGAAGCAACACTGCTGCTGTTACTTTATAAGAAGCTCTGTTTCTTTCAGCACTTCCTTCTCGTCTGTAGAGAGAACAGAAATTGTATAATTACTAAACGTATTCATCGCCTAAGGTTTTAAGTGTTATATGCATATCAGCTAAGAGTCCTTGAAGTAGGTACTGTGATTAGCTAAGTGATAAATGAGGACACCATGGGTCAGAAAGGATAAATATTCTTGCCAGTGTCCACAGGTGTTACACGCAGAACATAGCTTCAAAACCAGGTGGTGTGCTCCTCCCAGGGAAGAGGGGCTAAGCATATGAGTGGCCAGTTGATTTAAACCATGTACTCAGCAGTTACAGGACTGTGCACTTTGACTTTCTGGAAACTCCAGTTTCCTAATTTGCCCAATAGAAATTGTAATATGGGCTTGAAAATTCAGTCAGACACAGTGGAAAAAAAAACGGCTGTAATTTTCTATTTAAAAGCCTTTGGTCCTCAAGTTAGAGACATTAATGCCTCAATGATTCTGAAACCCCTTACTGCATGTGAGCAAGAAGTATTTTCCATTTTGTCTTTCTTCACGGACCTTTAGAATATTTTTCCAGCTGAACATATCATTTAACTTTTCTGCTAATAATTAAATACAGTCTCTTTTGAAGAGAAAAAATATATATCCTTCAAATTATAGGATATATATACATGTATATATATATTACACTTTAAGAAAGAAGATTTTAGATGGATATTTTAAGAAAAAAAAAGAACATTTTCAAGAACATATTCTGCTGCAAGATATTCCATATTCCACTGCAAGGTTGCCGTGGTTCGCAACCTTCCTAATGCTTCAACCCTTTAATAGAGTTTCTCATATAGTTGTGGTGACCCTCCAACTATGAATTTTATTTTGTTGCTACTTCATAACTACAGTTTTGCTACTGTTATGTTTTAGTCATAATTAAACATGTTGTATACAAGATAACTGATATGTAATCCCCAAAGGGGTCATGACCCACAGGTTGAGAACCACTGGTCTAAGAGCTAGCAGAACCCATTCTAGAAATACAGGCTTGTTTTTTAAAGCCGCATAAAACTTGAAATCCCAGCACAGTGCCACAGTGCAGGCTTTGGCTCTGCCCGCTTTGGCATCTGAAGATGTCCTCTTTTTGTTGAGACCCACTGTCTCTCATCCCTCATCGGTCTCTTCCGGTTGCTTCGCTCTCGTTCCTGCTCTGGGGTAGGAGGAAACTGGAGCTTTCCTCTTCATTCTGCCATACCCACATCTATGAACATACATGCCATACATACAATAAACAGATTGCCTGCATAGGTCAAGACTCTCTCATCCTGTCCCACGGTGGATGCTGATTGCCCTTGATTGCTGCCGCTCCTCCTCTGATGGTGTGAGTCCAATCAAAAGTTTCAGTGAACATGAATGGTCTGATTTAAAAAAGACTTACATAACTGTGCCATAGCTAACTTGACCTGGTTCTAAGAAACTCTCCCACTTCATGCAACCCGTTTAATCCGATTTGCTCTTCTGTCTTCCCAAGTTCTCTTCCCTAAAAGCATGTGTAGAGGACAACTTTTTCACATACAAAAAGAAAGCCCTACAGCAGTTTGGGTTCTCGCTTGTACCTTCCCATGTTGCTTTAAGAAGGAAATTCTGGGTAGTGCTCCTGTTAGCTACAGGTGGGCAACACCCTTCTTCTAAGCCATCTAGGTGTGGGCAGCTCATAGAGCCCAGGGGACTCTCCTACTTAGAATCTATTCTCCCCACTGTAAGGTCATTTCTCAGAGACCAAGATTCCTGCCTCACATGTCCTGACACCATGTCCGGCTTCTGCACTGGTCACTTTGTTAGCCCATACTCGAGTCCAAGCGTGAAGCCCAAAGAATGGGAGGAACAGTAGAGTAGCTCCTAGGGAACACCAGTCTGCAAAGCTTGCAGGCTGAGGATTGGTATATGTCTTAGGGTTTTATTGCCGTGAAGAGACGCCATGACCATGATCACTCTTATAAAGCCAAACATTTACTTGGGGTTTAGTTCATTATCATCATGGTGGGAGGTATGGTGGCATGCAGACAGACGTGGTGCTAAAGAGGTAGCTTAGAGTGCTACATCTGGATCCATAGGCAGCAGGAAGCCACTAGGCCTGGCTTGAGTTTCTGAAACCTCAGAGCCTACCCACAGTGACACTTCATCCAGCAAGACCACACCTACTCCAACAAGGCCACACCTCCAATAATGCCATTTCCTATGAGTCTAGCTTGGGGGAGGGGTGCACTTTTATTCAGACCACCACAGTACATGACCATCAAGGCTCTGCCCAGTGAGAACTAAGGCTGTGTAGAGAGAGAGAGAAGAGAAGATAGGAAAGAGGAAGAGGGAGGAATCATGCGAGACAGTAAGTAAGGGATGTAGTCCCAACTGAATCTTCACATTGCATTAATATGTTCAATGCAAACACTGCCTCTCTTATATGTAAATTGTATCCAGATAAACTTAATCCAGCATTTTTGGTGATTTAAACTCTTATCTCTTTGCTCTCTAGTACTGTTTTCCAAATGGTTTTGCATCAATGGCTCTTTGAATTAGCAGCTTAGGAATCTAAGCTACTGATGAGCATACTTCTTCCAAAACCAGCTTATGCTGAGATCTATTAATTTATTTTGGCCTCTTATACGTTTTTAGATATTTGTAATTTTAGAGATTTTTTTTCCTTAAAGTTGGTAGGTTTATTTAAGTTATTATTTCAATCCGCTTAAGGGCCATGTCAACAAATGCTCTGAAGCAGCATACTTGTATTAAATTCCTGGCTAGCATAGCTGTCTGCTTTTCTACTAATTATTATCATATTGCCAAAGAGGACTGAGATCCTAATTTGATGGAAGAAGTGAACTGATGGGATAAACAAGACAAACCTCCCCTACAGGGATGCACCAACTTCTGATGCATAACAAGAATCTAATTGTCTGGGAGGAGATTGCTGGTTTTCATTTCATCACATTCTCTAAAGCCTCCTCTGCCCCCAGAAAAGGAGAATGAAAAGAACAGGTGTTGAGTGTCAAGTAGAAGCTAAAAATGTTATAAGCTGATCCACACTGATGCTGAATTCTCAGGATGGTCTGAGAGAGAGGATGAAGGTGAGATAGGAGAGGGAGAAAGAAGTCAGTGAGTCAGAGACAGGCTGTGCCTGTGATGAGGCCTCCCTTCCCCATGCCCCAGACCTCAATTTAGATTTCATCATTGTATGAAAGAGGTGACTGATAGCCCACACATCTAAATTTGGTGAAACCAAAGGAAAACATACAAACAACTAGAATAACCCTGCTTGGATTCCAGAGCATGAGAATTTGGGTCTAAAGGTAAAATTTAATCCAATCTCTGAGGAATATGTACCTACAACTAACATCTACGGTCCAACAGCAAATGATGATAATGCTGACTCTTACAAAGAATGAGCAATGAATCCAGCCCCACACTTCAGAGAGGATATGTTGAGGCCTGTGGAAGTACAAGAGATTTGCCCTGTGTCTTAGACTTAGAGTAGAAATATTGGGAACCAACTGGATACTTCCCTAATCTAATTCAATGTTTCATGCTGGAAAGAAACATGGTAAATTGTGTGAGTTTTTAGATACAAGATGATCAGGTACAAGAAAAGCAAGACTGGGAATGTGGTAACTTGGAGTCTGACCTCACAGCTGTCTCTTTGCTGTTCTTTGTCTCTTGGACTCTTAACTTGCCCACTCTGAGCATGTCTTGTTTTAACCTTACACACCCCAGCTGCCATATGCAGTTCCAGAGACCAAGGCCACATTGGACCCACCACCCTTTCAAACCAATACCTGATCCTTGTTCCTTGAAGTTACTTTCCTCTTCTATTTGGATGAAGACAGTACAGTCTTAAAATGTAACAACTCTGTTATAACATGATAAAAGCAACGTTACGTTATACTGAGAACTTAAAGCTAAGACCCACAGCAGTTCTCACTGACAGGATGGGAAACCACTGTGATTGGAACAGTAATGAACACCATTCCAGGTAGATGGCTGGCTTGCCCTTAGCACTCATCTCTAGGAAAAACTGTATCCCCTTCTATCCTTCAGTACTCACCCACAGTACTGTTGAGGAGCGGTACCTGACATGGTTTGTAAGAGCCTTGAGTGGTCTTTTACATTAGCACTCTAAAGAAAATTAGGCTTAAACCAAAATGAAAGGAGCCAGCCATCCCAAAATGGCAGTCCAGGTTACTTGCAGTTTAATTATGGAGGTGAATGATATTCCAGGGACCACCCTAAAATTTCCACTATGGTAGAGAAAACCATCCCAGTTAAGATTTCCTCAGCTGTTTTACTATAATACTGTCTATAGAATGTCCATGGTGTTTAGAAATATAAAATAGTTGGGTAAGTAGTCCAACAATGTTGAGACTAGTTCACACATACATACACACACACGCACACACACACACACTAAACAGAAGAGATACCCACAAAAATTGTTAAAGTTGTAATGCCTAATACTGACAAAGCTGTGAAAAATTAAAAAATGGATGCCTACAAAAGAAAAAAGGGGGGGTGCAGGAGAGATGGCTCAGCCTTAAGAACACTTGATGCTCTTGAAGTTTGCTACCCAACACCTATGTGGTTTCGGGGGATGTAGTGTTACCCACCCACATGTAACTCCAATCCACAGGATGTAGCACCCTCCTCTAACCTCCATGGGCACAGATACTCACATGATACACACAAACAATCATACACATAAAAATTTAAAAAGAAAAGAAAATTTAGAACCCCCTTGGAAAGCAATTTAGAAGCACACAGTTGATGCCTTAAAATGTTCCCAGTGGCTACAAATAAATACTGGAATTTTTTTCATAAGTAAAGAACTTGCTAGGAAAATATGATCATATTTTCAGAAATAGCTATTTTAAACAACCTGAGTATTCCACAATACGGAATTAATTAAAGGCTTGGCCACACCTGACTCTGATAGAGGCTAATCAAACCACCCATAAGATAATCATGAGCATCCTGTAGAAACAGATGGGAGGGCATGGTGATAAAAATGTGGTACATTAGTCTATGGTACATGCTGATAGCTGCTTGGAAACACATAACTGTGAGTAAAAATGACCATGACAACAGGACAGACTGGAAGTAACTCCCACAGAGAGAGCTTATGAGTCTCGTTTCTTAGTTTCCGCTTATGTTGGATGCTCCTTTAGCAACATGAACAATGAGAGGCCAAGCCCAGCTTTTAGTCCCTTGGGGTTCATATATTGAGGGAAACAATATGCAGTTACCTAAGCAATATTTTTCCTTTCCACTTCACATCTCAGCATGAGTTTTTTCTGAATCCGGGGCTTTAAGCCTGTTTTGTTGGACTCTGGCTACCATTGGTTATTCTTTGAAAGTCTGAACAAAGTTTGCAGTGTTCCCGGCCCTGTCATCTCTGCTCATCACACCATGAGTTATGACATCAGAGAATCCTGTGGCCTGGTCTTTGAAGGCAGACTTGGTAGCTGTTTTCTGTTTGCAAGGTAAATGACGGCCATCGTTCAGGCTGGTTTGTGTTTCCAAGCTCTTGCACTGTGTAACATCCAAATAGTATATCAAAACTTTCCCATAATGACCTTCATTCATTATTGTAAGTCAACGGTTGGTCACCTTAACAAAGAAAGCACAAGACTTACAGTTATGATATGACTTTATGTAGGAAGAAGAATTTCTTCCAGTAGGTTAAGACTTCAGCAGTTATACTCCAGAACAAGATTGAAATACTTCACGGGCCTAGATTATGTGGTTCATGTATCTTTGTGTAGGTTATTTTTACCTCAGGTTTCTGTGCCTTTTGGAAAGCCACTTGTAGATGGGATATGTGACTCAGATGGTAAAGAGGGTATCAAACAATCGATCTCTGTCGTGTGTGTGTGTGTGTGTGTGTGTGTGTGTGTGTATACACGTGTCTTTCTGTCTGTCTCCACACAGCCTCTTAGGTCTTAGGCTAGTGAAAATCTTGACTGTAAATCTACACAGAGTGCTAATTTCCCTGTGCCCTAATTTCAACACCTATAAAACAGATAAAAATAAAACTTGCCTCGTGCAAGTTATAATAACTGAACTGATGAATGTAAAGATTGTGGCATTTAAGAAATAATACTTTATGGCCTGTCAGAAGGTTCAACAGGGAAGGGTGATTGCCACCAAACCAGATAACCTGACATTGATACCTGGAATTCACAAGATAGGAGAAGAGATCCAGTTCCCTCAAGGTGTTCTCAGACTTCCACCCAGTTTATTATGCTGTGGCTTGTGGGTGTGTGCATTTGCACACACACACACACACACACACACACACACACACACAAAATGAGATAAATAGATGAAATGTGAAAAATATTTGTTATTAATACACATGATTTTGAATATAAAAAAACACAAAGATGATAACAGGTCACTTGGGAAATAGTTTTCAAAATGAATCAAATTTGTAGTGAACCCATCTTGCTCTTAAAGTTAAAATAGGCACTATCTTAAGTCAACTAAGAAGCAGGTTTACTTTTGTCTGTGGAAAGAAGAAAGCTGTCTAGAAGTCAGTCACATAGTAAGGACTCTGAATTAAATCAGATGGACAGGCATGTGAGACACATGAGAACATAAGGGATATAAGGAACACAGTATCTTTTGTTTCTGGACATTTCAAAGGACGTGGACTTTTTTGTTATTGCTGCTGCTTTCCTCCCCCCTTTTTGGAAAACAATCACTGGTTCAGAAGGGATGGTGTATACCACCATCCCCTGGAAACAGAGTTTTCTAGCCTATCAACCATTACCTTTCTCTTTAAAGCCGGGGATCTGGTAGGACCATGAGGAGTAAGTCTGCTTTTCCACAAAATGTGTTTTAGCAAATTAGGTACCTGTTTAAAGATATGTATTTTCAAAATCTACATCTGGGTTACTTAAATTTAGTAAGAAAAAAATCTAATGGTTTAGTCTTTAGTTAACTGAGCCAATAGAGCATTGACAAGTTCTCCACCAAGAGAGTTTATCATTGCCAAGTGGGCTTTATTCATTCAATAAATACTAATTGGATGGTACCCAGAACAATATTAGCTACTAGCATCACTGATAACTCCTTGCTCAGCTTTCTTACTGATGAAGGGACCACACAAAGGGAATTGCCCAGTTAAATACTTTGTTCTCAAGCATGTAAACATTTGGGCCACACTGGGACTAATTATTCTAATAGTTACTTACTTTCTGTTTTTCTGGCTCATTCTAAGATGGCCAATGCCTCTCATCATCTCTATTGTGTGCTAGGTTGACTTATTTTGCTTAGTAATGTATACTTTCTGTTTTGAGGGTGAGCCTGGATCACCTGGAACAGCCGGGCAAAGTGGACTACCAGGACCAAAGGTAGGTAGAATACAGTCAAGCACAGCCATCCACTGCATGCTTCCTACACGGTTGTAAGCTGTCACAGTTTGTAAATTGTTCTTCTGGTTGAAGTTGGATAGAATGTTCTGTCAGTGGTACAATATGCTGTCATAGAACTTTGTAACTAATGACCAAATTATGTCTACGATTGTCATTAGCATTAGACATGCAGAAAAAAGACATAGGCTATACAACTGTCTAAAAACTTCCCTGTGGGGCTGGGGGGATGATGGCTCAGCAATTAGGAGCACTCGGTGCTCTTGCAGAGGACTTGAGTTCAATTCTCCATACCCACATAACATCTTATGACCCTCTGTAAGTAACTCCACAGACATACAAGGAAAACAGCCATAAAACAGTTCTAAATATATCTTGTGATATAATTAACTAGCGTAAGAAAGGCCTCAAAATGACTACTGTCACTTTACCCCTTAATAAGATGTGAAAATATAGGTCATGTTCACGCTGCCTAAAATGTACATATTAGCCAGCCCCACCCTAGTTGATGTTCACAGAGCCTCGATGACTTTTTCTCAAGATTTGGCTACCTTCAGCTTTTACACAACATGGCCAGTTAATCAGACAAAGAACAGAATAAAGATGTGGTGTGTTGAGAATTTAAAAATGGATATAGTTTGAATTACTAAGTAGGGAAAAAATGTAATGAGGATTTTTTTTTTGATTGCCTGTTTGCTTGGTTTCTTGAAGAACAAATGAATCCATTAAATCAAAAGAGATTGGTGACAGTTTAGTTTAAGCCACACAGACAGACAAATCCCAAATCCTTTGATGAGTGAACACCCCCTGAAGTACCAAACTGATGCTTAATCCCGTCAGCTGTGCTGCTGAGGGCTTGTACCCACAGATGCTGTCGGCTGATTTTACACTTCACGCTGCTATTTAGGTGCTGTGGGCAGACCTAAAACTCAGGAACTCGCCCTTTCTTTTGTCCTGGAGTAGAAGAAAGATATTCCTTCTGGACTCTAGCCTTCTTCTGTCTTCTTCCCTCTCTCGTACTTTACTAAACAGCTCGAGGGTGGGAGTTAATGGGTGAGGCATATTCCCAGCGCTGTTCCCGTGTTGCCTGGCAATGCGGCTCTCAGAATGGATGTTGAGTGCTGTAGGTCACCAGAAATGCAGAAAGCCAGGGGACCAGGATGAGTTCCAGAAATGAAGAGTTTCGCCTCCAAGCTCACCTCTAGAGTGGGTTTTCTTCCAATTTGGTTTTCTTTTTTCCCACAATCATCTCGTTACACCATTTTTTTAAGCAGTCTGATCTCATGGCAACGCTTATTCAAGCTTCCCATCAGGAAATATCATCACCAAGTGTAGGTACTTTAGGACATTTCCTATCTGTCCCCTGCCCTTTCCTAGAGAAAGGGAAAAAATGTAGTTATCTTCCAAGAACAGTTTCATATTTTAGGCCGAGTGTCTTCCTGGTCACCATTTCTAGTAGGAACCTTACAGAGCGAAGCTCTGTTCCGTTCTGCTATCTTGATCTGCAAGGTGTTACTTACTCCCGGTTATGGGATTGATGATGTTGTCAGGGAGTACAAGTGCTGCATTGAGCACTTATGATCATGTCCAAGACTATAGATGGCAGGACTGTACCAGAGGTCAGCCCTGAAGTAGTCCATGCATTAAAACATTCTTCTACAGACAGCTTTATAGAAGGACATGCTAACCCCCTTCTTGATTTGGAGTTTGGAGAGATACCAAGTTGCCACACCGTTGTTCCCCCTTAACAACTGTCCCAGCCCAGCCCACTCCTGGGTGACTTTCTTATCTACTGCATATGTCATTATACTTAGAAAAGTAAGGCGTCAGGAATAAAGTTAGTCCTGGTTTCTGGGCCTAGTTCTTCTGGGTACTTTTGCGATTTGTTTTCATATAGAAATTACAGCCACAATAGACAATGCCCTGGTATAATCCACCTGGTACACCCAGCTCGTGGTCCATATCTGCTTTGTCTGGTATTGTTTTACTAGCAAGCTCTTCACTAATACCTCACAATCTCTGTTTTTTGTGCTCAGGGGGAACCTGGAAAAGAAGGAGAAAAGGTAAAAATGCTTCTGCCTTTGTTCATCACCTCACTTCTCCAAAGCTACACCCAAACCGAACTAGGTGGGTGAGAGGATGGATGGGTAGAGAGACGGATAGATAGATCGACAGATAGTTATAAGTGGAGATTCGGAAGGAGGTAATACGTGTTCATTAGCTTGTCTTTCAGACTGCCAAATAGTGGGAGAAAATATATGGGTTTTTTTTTCTTCCTAACAGTGTTTGAGTTTTGGGTTAAAGGGGGGGTAGAAGTGATAAACACTACATGCCAGGCTTCACAGAAGCTTTCAGAAGCCCCTAGCCCTTTTAAAAAAAACCATTCTGCATACTTGCTAATGCCATTCTGATACCTTCCTAAACATCTGCAGCTCCCTCTGCTGCTTCTGAAGACTCAAGGTAAAAGGTCAGCTGGATACAGATGTTTACCTTTACCAGTTATCTAAAAGTGACCCCACAAAGAGTCCTCATTCAATCCAGGAAAGGGGACAAATGGAAAGTAAGATGTCATGGGTTAATCCCCCCCCCCTGCCCCTTAGATGCATTCAGTACTCCTTGCTGGCTTGTATTGAGTTTTCAGACTACTAGTGTGCATGGTGCTGTTCATACCACAGATTCCCACCGCTGCCAACTGCCAATGGTGTTTGGGTGTGTCTCTGAGTGGAGAGCTACCTGGATACTATGACACATTGTACTCTTCCTAAGTGACAGGCTTTCTGACAAATACCACAGCCCTGGTTGCAAAAGAAGTTTACCAAAGATCAAGAAAATAGTCCACAATTTAACTGTATTTTTCAGCCTTGTAAAGCAGAGGGAAGGCAATATTAAATTGGAAGAATAGCAAAACGGGTGTAAAAGGCCATCCATGAAGGGAGAGTCAAGCTCTTTATTTCACAACTGCTCTGAACCCTCTCGACCAAGCTTCCCTACAAAGAGATTTTAAAGGGGTTTTCAAGACAATTTCTAAAATGCATGTGAGTAAGCCACCTACTGACACTTCCTATAGTACACGACCAGTATGCTTTATGACATCAAATGAGTTCATGGTGATTAACTTGAAATCAATTAGTCATCAAATAACTGTCATGTAGAAATTGGGGTGGGAACAATGCCAACACCCATCTTGGGTTCATAGATAGGGTCCTTCCTTCTTATAGAGTATCTGTCACTGCAGACAGGCGCCTGAGTAGGTTGAGTTCTTGTTTATTTGAAATGGCAGAAGGAACTCTGGAGAGGGAAGTGAGTATCTCTCCCTAATACTTTCTCGTTCTTAAAAAACCACAACTGCTAGTCTTTCTCTTATTTCATGGATATGTTTAAATGGTAGGAAATGGCCTCCCCTGAAGCTAGAGAAAAGAGCAGCCCAGAATAGAAACACCACAAACACTAAGGACCCAGTACCTCCAACAGTGAGGACTGTTGTTTTGGGGGGGTGAGGGGGGGTGCCAGCATGCTTTGGGATGCTCAACACGGTACAGGACTTGGTTCTAACAGTTGCATGTTATATCTTTATTCTTACATTACCCATGAGAAACTGAGTACAAAGAGCGTTGCATTTGCCTGCTGAGTGCCAGTGCCGGACTCTGTTTTACTGAATCTAAACTCCATGACATTTCCTCTCTAGCATGCTATAAGGCGTAAATTAAAGCATTTGCAGTTCAGCGGGGCAAAGCACAGAGATAAAATGAAAACTTTTCCCATTTCACTGCCTGTAGGAAGGAAGGAGATGCCACTGGAAGAATGGGGGAATTAACCAAAGTAGCATACATCCCCTGTGGTGGTTTGAAAATGCTTGACCCAGGAAATGACACTGATTGGAGGTCTTGTTGGAGGAAGTGTGTTGGAGGAAGTGTGTGGGGGTGGGCTTTGAGGCTGCTATGCTTAGGCTCTGCCCAGTGTAGAGTGAGAGCCTCCTCATGGCTGCCTGCAGATCACTATGTAGACTTCTCGGCTCCTCCAGCACCAAGTCAGCCTGCCTGATGCTGTGCTTCCCATCATGATGATAATGGACTGAATGTCTGAAATCGTAAGGCAGCCCCAATTAAATGTTGGCCTTTGTGAGAGTTGGCCTTGGTCATGGTGTCTGTTCACAGCAGTAAAACCCAAACTAAGACATCCTCCTAACTCAGTTTACTCTGATGTAGGAGAGATGTTCTCTAATAAAAATATAAAAATTCCCTTTTATAAATTGCCATCAATAGAGCCCCAAATGGATAACTACTCAGTCTTCAGGCTTTGGAAGCTACAGCAGTCACTTAGCTCTGGAGCCTTCATTGGTTTGACAACAAATAGAATTTATACTACTAGTAAAGAAAAGAGGTTGCCATGTCCTGAAGGACACAGAAGTAGCAAACAGAAGTGCCATGGCACAGAGTAGGAAGTGGCAGGAGAACATTTGCTATAGGGAGCTTTGGACAGAGGAAAAAGTAAGACTGAGAAGGGGAAACTTGATGTCCACATCAACTATAAGAAGGCTGACAGGTAAGTCACAGCTTTGTGTTAATACTGTGGTGTTTAAAAGGACTCAGCCATGCTCAGTATAATAAATGTAATTGTATTGATGTCAATCAGCAGGTCAAGTCAAAGTCCATCGGCTCTGTGAACCATTACAGTAGATTGTAACAGGGTGTGTCTGAAGGAGAAATCAATGGAGAATGTTCTCTCCTTAAAGGCTCCAATATATTTAAGTCTATCATTTTGTCCTCTTCTCAGGGAGATGCTGGAGAAAATGGTCCCAAAGGTGATACAGGAGAAAAGGTACAGTCTTGTGAAATATGGAAGGGTGTGTTCACAAGCAAGAATATTATCGAATGCATATGGTGTGGGGAGATGGGAAGGATAGGGTCGGAGAGAAACCTCCCGGATTAGAAAACAGTTCCATATAAAAAGTGATTGTTCCATAGCCTCTCCACAGATTTAAATATTCCAAAAGCAAAATGGTTTGTCAAAATTTCTAGAAAATAAGTAAATTTCCAACAATAACTCTTTCAAGCCATAAACACATTCACGCGTCAGTGTGTCTTCTCGGAGACCAAGAACAAGCGTTCCTGAAGTGATTTAGTTTGTTCTAGTTTTAGAAGGAAGTATATCAGTGGAGGATAAACGTTGAAAGTTTAGCCTTAAGCTAATAGCACTTGACTGCAGTGTTTATGTCAGGAAGTCTGGATACCATTCGTCCTCTGAAGTCTTCCCCCTCCTTGGTCTTTGAAACACTGGTTAGCATTTATAGTGCATGCTTCCTCGGTCTGTCTCTGCTTCCTCTCCTCTATCCCACTAGTCTGTCATTTACAATGTTTGCTCAAGTTTGTGATTTGACATCCATGACATCATGACACTGTGACATCAAAAGGATATTTTCCTTCATCTGTACAATGTGTTCAGATCTGGGAAGACAACCCTTTAAGAAGCTGAATATGGAATCAAAGCAGATGTACTTTAGTGGGAAGCAAGCGAGGTAACTGGCAAAAGACAGAATTACTCATTCAGACTTACGGTTGAGAGTGGGGCTGCTCCATTTTGAAAATTATGACTGTACAGATGGATAATGGTTAGTCATAAAAACATGCTCATAAAATATATAGCAAGTTATCTTTCTCCATCTCATAAATATTAATACAAATATGGCATGGGGTGGAAACAAATTAATGTCACTGGGTAGCAACTGTTGGTGTTGGAGAAACAGTTTGAGTTTAGGGTAGATTCTGTTTCTTGGAGACCAGGGTGTCTTGGCCTCTGTACTATTGACAGTACTGACCAGATAATTCTTCAATGTGGAGCTGGCAGGTGAATCTTGGCCTCCATGCTCTATGAACTACCCTTAGCATCCCTGTTTCTGATCTGCATCTTTTCCAATGTGAATCTCGAGCTATAGTCAAAGATGATGTGGAAGTCTTTAGTGCTAATAAAACCATGGGTGCTCCTGGACACTCCAGGATCAGGGTTCAAAACCCTGGATGTGTAAACCTGGATGATGGTTTATTTAGCTCTCATCCTGCTATCTAAAAGCAGAGATCAACCAGATTGCTCTATAAATTAATATTTTAGACTCTCTGGGCCACATAGTCTCCGGTGCAACTCCCTGGTCCTATTGTGTCAGAATTCAGCCACCCAGAACATGCAAAACAAACAAGTAGAGCCTTAGACAAAATAAATTTTATTTCTGGGCATGGTGATTTTGGTATTATGTAGTTTTCATGTATTTTGTAATATTCTTGTTATTTTGATTTTTTAAAAAGATCATTTTAAAATGTAAAAGCCATGCCTAGCCCAGTCTTATAAGTATCCAGCAAGATTTGACTACAGTAAGAAGCCTCTGCGTAAGACAAAGGAAATATTGTACACAGAAGGCAGGTTCTTCAAACAACAAAATAACACATAAAATTTTGAACTGTACCTTTGTGAATTTCAGTAGAGTGTTTTGTACTGTAGAAGAAGTGTTTTTAAAACTTCATTTTTGGAACACAGGCCAGTGATTGTTTTTTTACTCACACAGGTTTTGAAATTTAATTTTGTAATAGTAAAACAATGTTTTTTCTTGAAAGGACCCAAATGGTCTCAAAGGAATGTTGTTTCTACTTTATACATTAATGCAGATCAGTGGCCACACTAACACACACATCATAAACTCTCAATAAATACTAACTTTCCCTACCACGTGGAAATTAAAATCAATGACATGGTTGTTTTCTTTTTTTTTCTCTCTCTCTCTCTCTCTCTTTTTATTTTTTCAAAAATTTTACTGCTCAGCCAAAATTAAGTACAAGAAATGCCTCGGTTAAAGCGGAAATCGTTTCTATAAACTTTCAATGGTTCTAAACAGGGGATTGTAAATAGCAACCCGTAACGTGTATAATATGTAATCTGACCTGCAGCCTTCGTCCCAAGAATGTAGTGATTGGAATATAATTTTTGATGTGTTTTTTAAACATTTCCTGCTCCTGTCATATAATTTGTTTCCAGCATGTTGGAAACACACTTCTTGTGGCCTTTGTCTTCAGTATGTGAAACTCATTCATCGCTTTCCAACTTGCAGGGGTTAAAAAACTAAGCTTCTTTTTTTGCTATTGATGTAGTAAATTACGTCATTGACTGATTCACTTTAATGGATTTTTTTTCCCTTTTGATCCAACTCTGCACATTCGAATGGTAAAGTGATCTGAGCCTTTCCAGACTGGTCATCTGGAAATGCTGGGGACCATAAAACCACTGGCTGGGCCAGGGCTTCTACGTGGCCAGCAACACAGTACACTCAGCTTAAGAGTAACCCATCAAAAAGACTGATTTCGATCACATGTAAAGTTACTATGGAAGCTTCATATTCTACTCTTTGGAATGTTGATTGTGCTCCCAAATTTTGAAATGGACTTCTTATCCACTGCAAGCAGGTCTCCCTACAGTGCACTGAAGTGTAGGACCACACTGCCGGACCCTGCACGGTGTGTTACCTGCCAAGTCAAGAGCTCCATCTACTCTATTGGCACAAGCTGACTGGTCCTTTCTTTTGCTTTGCCCCCATGGCATCCAGTCCTGTATATGCACTGCCTCCTCATTTAGCATCCTTCAGTGCCTGGCCTTTCACAAGGCATGTCTGATTTGCATTTACCTACCAACCTGTCTTACCCACACCTGGAGGCCTGTTTCAGGGGAGACTCCAGGGCAGTCAGCACCTGGTCCTCTCTAATCCTGCCCAGGCCATCCTCTGTTTAGATACTTGCCATCAGCCTTCCTCTTCCCAGTTCCTCATCTCGCCACAGCTCTGTTTTCTAGCTTTGTTCAGTCTTCCATCCTCTGAAGCTTGGATTTGCAAGTCATTTCCTGGGAAACCTCTTTAGTCTCCCAAACTGCTTAGGTCATCCCCTGTATACTTAAATGGCACTCTGTAATTCTATTCATAATAGGTACTGTACCTTGTGGTAATTTCTTTATTGACTGGACACTGAGCTCACTTGAAAAGGAACAAACAAATCCAAACCCATAGGATATGGTCTAGTTTAATTTTTAGTTAGTGTGATAAAATCCCCTGACAAAAACAAATTAAGGGGAAAGGGTGTATTTGGCTCCTAATTTGAAATTATAGTCTGTCACTGTGGGCAGGTCAAGCCTTGAAGCAGCAGGTCACATTCCACGCGCAGTCAAGATCAGAGAGCAGTGGATGAGCGTGTGCCTCTCCCCCTGACTCTTGTCTCGCCTTCCTATTCCTTCCAAGGCTAGCCCATGAAATGGCACTACCCACATTCAGGTGGGTCACTCTACCTAAATTAACCCATTTAAGAAAGTCTTACCTCAGGCCGGGCGGTGGTGGCGCACGCCTTTAATCCCAGCACTTGGGAGGCAGAGGCAGGCGGATTTCTGAGTTCGAGGCCAGCCTGGTCTACAGCGTGAGTTCCAGGACAGCCAGGACTATACAGAAAAACCCTGTCTCGAAAAACAAAAACAAAAAAACAAAAGAAAGTCTTACCTCATTTAAACAATTCTTCCTTGGAAACTCCTTTCCCAAGTGCTTCTATCTTGTCAAATTGACAAAACTAACCATCATAACTTGACACCCAAGCATATCATTTTTAAACCATAATCTTCCATCTTTTGTCCCCAAAGTCAACCCAAAAACATTATAACGTCAGTCTGTCAGTTTTGGTCCCAGTACTAGTCAAGGTTCCTCGAACATTGATATAAAATAATAAATGCTGTTTGAAAAATATTTTTCTTTCATCTTGAATAACTTCATATTTTCATTGAATGGCAGAAAGGTTCTATAACCTACATTTGTTTATTCAGACTTTATTAACATATACATATTTAATTACTTGCCTAGTACTGTGTTTGAAAATAATCACATACAAAACCTGTTCTTGACTGAAAGTGAAGTATAGTAAAATCGCTGGGTATAGTAGCACACGCCTTTAATCCCATTGCTTGGAAGGCAGAGGCAAGTGGATCTCTGTGAGTTGAATACCAGCCTAGCCTGGTCTATGCAGTGAAACCCTGTCTCTGGAGGTGTTAGGGGAAGCAAACTAAAACAAAAAACCAGTAAAGTCAAGTTCACTTATCTCACCAAACTCTTCCATCTGTGGCTTACCCCCACTGACTAGTGACATGTATATAAACCAGAGATGGAAGGCCAGTTCCTACTTTTACTTTAGGGATAGGGTTATAAACATCCCCGGCTTTCTTTCAGCTACTTGGAACATTATCCCTACCAGAAGTTGCCTTGCTCTTAAAAGTTACAGAAATTCCTGGAGATTTTACTGTTCTGAATCTTTAAATGGGGAATGAAGATCAGACTATGAGTTGTCCATCAAATGAAGCAGCTCAGATTCCACAAGTAAACCTGCCTTTCACAGGCTGGGCCTTTCCTTTCCATCTCATTTCTATGAGAACAAAATCTAGACTTTATCCTTATATAGTAGGTTAGCCAAGCACTTCCCATTAAAATGCTAAGTGGAAAAGGTCCAAAATTAATACAAGCAGCCATCTTTCATTTCCACGCTTTCTCTAACCTTGATGGTCCATTGTCAATATGATAGAAACCAATAATCCTTATTCTAATAAGAGGAACAAATGGGGAAGGATGACTGAAGGAGCTCATAATTGACTCCACTTGTAGCAGCTACAATTTCCTCATTCACAGAGTGGAAGGCCGTCCCAACTGCATAAGTGCCTAATGTAAAAATAAGACAGAAGGCGCTCTGCAAGGCCAAATTGTTTTTATTAATACAAAGGTCATATTGTGCAAAATACTGTGAACTGGTTCATTAATGTTGATGGGTCCCAGACTTAGTGTAGTAGAAATAGAAATAGAAGCAAGTATTATTTTCTTCGCCACATTTATTACACCCCCCATTTGGAACTCATTTGAATGTTAATGGCTGGGAAGAGAAGACTCGTTCCTACAATATTTAGAGTCCGTGTCTTTGTTTAGCCACATTTTAATTTTTTCCTGGGTAATGGCAATTACAGATGTCAAAGAAATTCACATGTATACTTTTTTTTTCTCAACAAACTAAATTTATTGTTTCCTCCTCCTTCCTAAGCCCCCCCTTTTTTTTCTTTCCTAAAGGCCCTTTTTCATTTTGATCCTCAACTGCTCACCTGATTTGTAAAACTGTTTTTTAGACAGTCGTTCACTTGTTCCCCAGGTGTGTGTTGAGCATATACTGTGGTCAGACGCAGAATGCAAGCAGAAACAGGGTCTGTCCACATGCAGCTGTCTGTCTGCTGATAGCCAAGACAATAGATGTGCAGGCAACATCAACAGACAAACACAACACAAGCTGTGCCAGACCCAAACAAAGCATGAAGCTACACAGTAGAGTGTGCTCACAGTGGGGCATGTGTGGGGTGAGTTAGTGAAGGGTTCCTTGAGGAAAATCCATGTAAACCAAGACCTAAAGCAAGAGAAGCAGCATCGTGAGAAGACGTGAGCAGAAAGGAGAAAAGGGGACTTGTACTGGTCAGCGCACAGGGGCCTGAGGCCTCTGTCTGTCTGCTGTCTGTATGTCTGTCTGTCTGTCTGTCAACCAAGTTGATGAGTGGCTTCTGGACTCTAGCATAAGGGAACAGACCCCTGGGGCTGCTTGAGTATCTGTGCAGATGAGAAATCTGAGGGACACTCAGCTCTGGTCTCCTTCGACTTTTCATTTTCTTGATAATCACGAATGGCCAAGTCCCCTCCTTTTCCTTCTTGCATGTTCGTAGGATGGAGAGGATGAGAATGAGGTTGAGAATCGAGGCCCTTTGCTGCCTCATTCACAAACAAGTAACAGCCTCACCTCTTCCCCATACTCTTGTCTGCACTGGTCCTATCCTTATGAGAATGTGCTTCTCAGAGTGGAGTCATCCTGCATGAAATCTGGACAAACACGGTGTCTGTTTTTAAACCCGGATTCCTCTTGGATAGCCATTCCTTTACCCACCTCTGTGTCCAAACTAACATCCTGCCAGAACTAACAACTAACTAAAAACCTTAAAGGTTTTTAAAAGATAAAAACCTTTTGGAACCTATTAACTTAGCAGGCCACTGCCTTCCACCAACCCAGAAGCTTAGAATGGCATCAGACAGCATCTGAGGTCTTTAGAAAAGCTCCCCCATCTGGCTGTAACCACCTCTCTGATGTACCCATCAATGTGTTTTAAACTTGGCCTTGATTTATGACTTTCCCTGTTCTGAAAAACCATAAAGCTTCATGAAACTGCTTCGACATTGGAACATGAAGTTTGGAGGGGTACCCTAAATCTGTATTCCTGGGCACGGTCACTCAAAATGACTCCAGAATGAACTATCTCTTAATCTCTTTTAAAAGTTAAAAGTCAGATTCTCTCTCAAGACTCTTTTAGCCCCTCCACGAATTCCCATTGCCCACAAGTCATCATTCATACTGTGTCTTCCTGGTGACCGAGTTACGGTGCAAGGACCGGAAATCAGGAAAAGGCATGTTCATGCTTCACGGTGGAAACAAACTCATCTGCAGCATGGCTTTTGCAACTCAACATCATTAACCCTTTGACTTCATCTGTTGAACCTTGACCTTCCAAAGACCAAGAAGGGCAGGAACTCCCTGTAAATGATAGCCAGTGACATTAATAAATCCCCAAAGCTGAGAAAACAGAAAGTTTCAAGTGCCTAAATTCACTGCTTCAGCATATATTTTTAGCAAGCATCCTATTAAGGAAATAGCTCGATGCTTGTATAGTTTTATTTATTTCAAGGAATATAGTATTTTTGTGGTTTGCATTCAAAGTAAACCCATGATTTTGAGCAGGTCATGGCTTCTCTTACATGCCGATATCATATAATGGCTGGGCCCATTAGTCATAGAGTTCCTCTGAGCGTCCAAGTGGGTAATGGTTGCCTAGGTATTTGGGTTGCTTCTCAGTACTCATGGCATACTCTTTCATTTTAGGGTGACCCTGGGTCGTCTGCTGCAGGAATTAAGGTAACTATAGCCCTGCCTGTGTTTGTACCATGGAAATCATGGTTTTAACTTAATGAGTCTCTTTTCTCTTCTCTTTACCACCATTAGTGGTAACAGCTCTGGCCCAATTCTCTGGCAACAGCTTCCAGACACAGCAGGGAAAAATCCCAGGCAGCCTTAACAAGAAGGCTTACCTTCTCTCCCACATTTCCTTAGTTTCCAAGAAATCTATATTTATGTGTGAGTACTAGGCAAGCTCATGGCAATTTCCATATGTGTAGTGTGGTAGAGAGTAGGAAAATGATGTTCACAAAATACACACAATCGAGTAGGAGGTTGGATCATTACTGCAGAACTCCCCCCCCCTCAAAGGCCTAGTGGTTTTCAATTTTTCTTCTAAGACTGCACGTTTCATATTTGGTTTTCTTTGGCCAGGGAGAACCTGGAGAATCTGGTCGTCCGGGGCAGAAGGTAATAATGTCTCTCTGTCTTTGGTATGTCCTTTGCATCACTCCATGTCCAGTGTTTCACGTCATTGTCATCTGATAATGAAATGTTTATTGCCCAATGGTGCACTTTTCGTGTTTTGCACCATGTTACTGGTTTCTCTCCATTTTAAATGGTCTTGATGCCAAGCATAGCAAAGCATGAAAACAAACTCTGTATGTACTCAGCTGCCTGAAACTAACAAATCTCGACTGAGTTGGAATGCCAGCTGGTTGTCCCGCATGCTTAAAGGTAATCTGCATGTTTCTATCTTGTCTCGAGAAGAAATGAGTGTGCACTAAACCATCTCAATGGAGAATGATGGACAGTTCTTTTTAAATGTTCCTCCTCCTTTCACTGCTGATGTTTTCCTGCTGACTCGTGTGTGACTCTAACCTGTGCCAGGAATGTTGCCTTATAGAAACTAAACTCATCTAAGGAACTAAATGTTAATTAGCAACATTAGCCATACCGGTTTCACTAACTGAGCTGTGGATACAGTAAATTCATCATTTGTGCTTCTGCACTGAATACGTTTATACTTATTTTTCTATCTGAGTCTGAGGCAGGAAACAAATGTTAGCAGTATCTCAGCTAAGCATCTGGGTCTCAATTCCCAGTATAGCCAGATCTCACACAATAGACAAAAGAAGATGTGAATTCCATGAGATAAATCCCCTAAAACCATGCCCTTTCCTTTGTGTGGTGGTAGCTGATGTTATAGATAAAATATGAATGAGGACATAGATGTACCTCATTAGCGGAGAGAGAAAGATAACAAATCCTATTGCAGTGGTTTGAAACCTAAAGTCTAGAGTCTGCTGTATCGTTGGCATTCTTAAAGCCATCGAGACAGATTTCATTTAAGCAACTGGGATGGAAGTAATTTTTAAGAAGGTTTTTGTATCTCTTAAACATTTCTCTAATAGTTTTTTCTCTTAAAAGTGAGAATCTCAGAGCTTTGATGCATCAGCTCAACTCTGGGTGAGACAGAGAGTCAAGCACAACTCGGCAACTCTCACTATTCTGATCTGCCTCTTGATCTTTAGTTTCCATGTATATGTCAAGAATCCACATAAAACATTTTAAACGAGTGAGTGGTGATAATGCCCGTCCTCCTCCTCTTCCTGGCTAATCTAGAGCAACACAACCTAGCTCTCTTTGCTAGATTGCAAAGATACACACAAGCAATCACACAGGTTATTCTTCAATGTACTTTGGTGAAATGTTTGAAATACCTTTTGGAGATGAACCTTGGGTGCCACAGTGTTCTTTCTATGGCTCCTGTCAGTGGTGATAGCCTCCCACAAACATACTCAGCCTTTTCCCTTAGGCTGAGTTTTCTCTTTAAGGAACTGCTCAAACTTTTCTGTACATGTGATTTTTCTCCTCCTCTTCCTCTTCCTCCTCCTCCTCCTCCTCCTCCTTCTATAGTATGGTCATAGATAAGGATGAATATCTGAACACGCTAATTTTTCCCTTCACAGAATTTTGCTTAAGTACCATGGCAGACAACCCCTCTGAACTTTCAAAAAGAAAATATTGGAATTACTAATAATCGAGATCCATGGTCTACTTTGTTTTGAAAAAGCAACTGAACTTTTCAAATAATATGATTTTAAGTTCCATAGTCTTTAGAAATTAAAGATTTGGCTTAATTTCTCTCCAAACTTGTAATTTGCTTTAAAATAAATGTCAGCAGGAGCCAGGCTGGATGGAATCTGCCTCTAACCCAGCACTTGCGGCAGCAAGACCTGGCATTCAATGCCCACCTGCCTTACTTAGTGAGAGCCTGTGTCAAAGGAAGGGAGGGGTTGGTGAGATGGCTCAGTGGGTAGCCAACACAGGGCTGCTGCCAACCCTGATGACCTGAGTTTGATCTCAGAACCCACATGGTGGAAGGAGAGAAATGAATTGTGCAAGAGTTTTCCTCTGGCTTACACACACACACACACACACATACACACATAAATAAATAAATAAATAAATAAATAAATAAATAAATAAGCAATTTTTGTAAGTGAAAGAGAGGAGTGCACCTGCAAAGGGTCTCTAAAACACAAGCCAAAACAAGCCACAATACTCTTGTGTAAGCCCCACTGTCTCCACAGGACAGAAACCAAATTGACTATCAGTTACTTGGCAAACTATTGCATTATTATAATCATTTATAAATATAACTTAGATTTATTCTGGACATTTACAGTTGGTAGGAAGAAATGCTAGATTCTCTTTGCATTCTATCAAAGAACAGATATAAACTACATTGAAAGGTGCTTCCGTCTGGGTTGATAGTGACCTGAAACAAAAGCTACCCTTTTATTATTGTGTAGCTCAGATTCTGCCCTCCCTGACATACTCTCACCTTCCACCATTGTATGGCTGCCTCTGTCTAGTATCAGATTTTGGTAATAATTCCATGAACATTGAAAACAGGATTTCCATGTTTGCTGCTTAGAGCCAAAAAAAAAAAAAAAAGGCAAACAGGCCCAGGTGTCAGTCTTGGATAACATCCACGGCAGTTTCATGCCATTGCAGGGCTGGGCCGTGGTGTTCAAGGGCACACTAGTTCCCACATCTAGGTGTGTTTCCAGAAAAGTGCAAAATAGAACATGACCCAAGCCATGGGATGAGCCATCCACTGAGATCCCACCCAGTGTCCATCTACAATACTGTTGTTGGAGAGGATTCATTTCCTCCCACTGTTTCTCTTGCAGCTTCAGCAGTAGTGTGTGTGGTTGACATGTGAGTTAGGGTTACGCGTTGGCTTGTTAGATCTGTTAGTTACGAATTGTGTTACGCCACACAGCTCTTCCTAACCTTCCCTAAAAGTATGCATTGTAACTCTGAAGAAGTATGTCACTTGATTCTGCATCAGCAGGGAACAATGAGCTGTGTAGGTACTGAGGACCACTTCAACAGTCTCAGGTTTAACAGGCTCTCAGGCTGGAGAACAGAAAGTTAAAGAGGAAACATAGTAGAATCCAAAATATAAATAAAACAACAATCTGACTCTGAAGAGTCATGTCTAACGTATTTATTTGAGCCATGGCATAGACATGGAAGGCAGAGTTAACTAAAACTCTTTCTCTTAGTTGATAGGTAAGCTTTCCGGGATGTAAAGATAAAGAATTCTTTAGAAAGAAATGTCTTACTAAAAACTGTGAGGTATTCCATAAGGGCAACATGAATGATATTACCATCTCTCATTATGTTTGCTAATAGCAGGAATTAAATACAAATAAACATGGAAAGATAAGTCGCCAACATTCAACACTTATGAATAACCGTGTGCATACACATGCACACATAATGTCGTCAGACGCTGAACATCCATCATTCCACATTTCATTATCTTGTGTGTTATCCTCCAAAATGTATATACTTTTCTCATTAGAAAACATTGTATGTGTTAAGCATGTATACATGTGCATATAAATTATTTAAAGTGGCTATGTGGTCCTTTTAAGTTGGTCGAGAAAGGAGTGGTAGAGATTCTTATTGGAAAATAGTATTATAACCTATTTATTTCCACACATGCTTCAGATGAGATATAAGAGTCTGGGAAAACTTAATCTTGAGTGTTATTGGTTATATATTCTTATGCAGTTTACTGTTTTTAAAAACCTCATACTCTTTTTAAAGCAAAAGATAACTTTCAATAAAATATGTATGCAAGCTCTTTCTGTTAGGTCCTTTTAATGTGACTGGTTAAAGGGTAAATGAGGAAAGCAACGTATGGTGTTGTGTCTCTGTGAAGGTTAATATTCCTAGACATGTGGTCTTGGGACAGAATGATAAACAAGTTAGTATTCCTTTCTTCTCTAGTTTAATTTCATTGAAGTCTTATTTATAATGTACACTTCTTCAGAGTGCTTTTTCTTTTGCATCCCTAAAATACTGTTAAGAAGGACCAAGAGACCAACCCCCTCCCCATTTTGTCTCATCACTCAGCTTAAGAAAATATCTAAAGGCCTAATATGATAATACTGGGGCTGACGGTAGAGGTGGAAGATCCAGTTGTTCTGAGTGGGCTTTCTTGTGTTAAGGATTATTCAAGGGCCAACAAAATGGCTCAGCAGTCAAAGCACTTGGCTAACCAAGCCTTATAACTGGAACTGGACTCTCGGAACCCACACAAACGTGGAAGGAGCAAACCAGACCCTCAAATGTGTCCTGTGACCTCCACACATGAGCTATGGCAGGCAAACACCCAAGCACAGTGATAGAAACATAATTAATTAAAAATTAAAGATTATAGAAGCATTTAGGCTACAAAACATGCCTCTTCCACCTCCTCCCACCATCCTGGATCCTCTCCCTCTGCAGAAGTGGTTGCTGTCTCTCTGAGTGACCATCACAAAACTCTATGATCATTTGCCTTCAGCGGCACTTCCGCAGATAATAGATAACATTCCATGGCAAAGGTAATTTTTTCCCGATTCCTTTATCCTCTCATCATTCACTTCAAGAGAATTTTTAAGCACCGTAACCTCTTGTGCTTAAAATAAACATAGACAATTCTGTGAAAATGAGAAGGTTTAGCCTGTCTCCAGTGTGCCTACCCCAGGGCGTACCACTTAATCTCTGACCTGTATTCGGGAACAGCTGCATGCTACCATTAGCCCAACACTGCTAAGCAGGGTCACCGTAACCTAGCAATTGTCAGGCATATAGGCTGTAGCCAAGTATATTCTTAACCATTTATTTGTCTTCTCATCCTTCAGGAATGGAAAGGAAATCTTACTATGCTTTTAAGTGAGCAATATGCCTAATATGTACCATTTTCCTATGGCCTTCTGTTCATCCAACAGTCTCTGTTATCTAAGTGGGGAGGGCCCTGGGATAGGGTGCATTATTGAAGCAAGTGGCTCCAATAAATCCTTGGCCAAAGGAATAGTAAATGCAGCCTTTCCTCCTTCCACTCCTCTCCCACGCCATCTGATAGAGATGCCACTGGGCAGTATACTGCAGGAAGAGGCAGGTGCCTGAGAAATCTGCCGAGTGAGTGCCCAGAGTCGAGAATGGACTGAGCCGAGTACTCTCACCAAACTAATTACTCCAGTTCAGTCCTTGTATATATTTCTATCTGCAGAAGCTCTTCAGCTGAGATATTTGCCATGTTTTTCTCTGATACTGTGTCTGCGTAAATGTCGCTCTATAATCCTATGTGATTTTCCTGTGTAGGGTGAACCAGGGCTGCCTGGGCTGCCTGGACTTCCGGGGATAAAGGTAAATACTCCACTGACAGACTTCCTAGCTCTATAATTACGAGTCACCTACATTGGAGGAAGATGTAGAAAAGAGTGAATGCAGCTTGTTAACAATGCTGAAGTTGTTTCAATTGAGTGACTTGTTAATTGAAAATTGAAGACCGGTATTTAATGTTGGCCTTTGCCATCTAGACTGTATATGTCACTGCTGGCTCTATTATGCATGCCCCTGAGATGAAAGTAAATTGCATTTCAAGTGAAATCATGCAAGGTCTTTAAAATCTAGGAAAAATCTCTCTTTACCTTTAACTGTTAGCTTCATTTCTAAGAACCTTTCAAATTTTGATCCGAATTCACCTTAGCATCCCTGTAAATCAGACACTCAGTCAACCACATATCTGCTTCTCCATTAGAGTAATGCCTCTAAGACGCCACACCTCTACCTCCTGTCAGTCACTCTCACTGAGAAACAGAAACAACACTGCTAAAGTGTTTTAACCCAACACATGGGCATTCCATGTACATTCTGTATGTCTGTTCAAATACTTGCTTAAAGTTCATGATTAAAACATTGTTCTCAGATTTAAACTTTTTCCATTAATTAATTAACGTCCCAATATCAGTCCTCCCTTCCCTCCCAGTGCCCCCTCTCACAGCTCCTCCCTCCATCCCCTGCCTTCTCCTCTGAGAAGGGGGAGACCCCCTCCCTCATCTATCACCCACTCCAGCACATTCAGGAATAAGTCACTTAACATGTTAAATAATTTTATTTTTAATTCTTTGAGACTTTTCCCCAGGCAACTACGAGACTTACTGTTCTATTACCCTAGCTATAATTATTCCTTTAGAGTCAATTTTATATAAATACTACCCAGAAGTGACAGAAAAGCAATACAAGTACATCTTCCATTCTTCAGTTCTGTGCTAGGTTATAGTGTATTAAATGAAGTTAGTCTGATCGAAAGCCCTATGGTGTTTATAATATTCATAGGTGATAAATACACTGAAAAAATATATATCTTCTAGGTTGGAGCTCAGACATTCTGGTTCCAATATTTTGTTAGATTCTTCTAGATTACTGTAAAAAGTTCAGATTGTTTTAAATAGATGCTTTTCTGACCCTTGGATAGAAAGTGCACTCTAAGAAATATTTGCTGAAGAGTCGAAGTCGTTTGCTGCTTAGCAAGAATAACATCCTAAGTTGATATGAAAGTTCATATTACAGGGCTAATTTATGACAGTTCTTTAGTAACTTCCATGCATAGAAAGTGACAGTTTCTTATAAGTGACAAGATCATCAATTTTTAAATGATTTAAGGACGTGTTTCTGGGTGTTAATTAGAACCTGGTGGCATTACAAATCATAATGAAGATGTTTGAGGCAAAGGACGTTAGAAGGACAGAGAAATCTGTACAGCAAGAGCACTGGCTTGTTAGTGGGCAGGCTTGGCTCAGGAGAGCCTGGATCTCTGAAATCCGCTTGTCCCTTCTCCTGAGCGTTAGACATCTTCTTGGTCAAAAAGAAAGCGTAGTTTTTCCAAAGTGCAATGCAGATAATAAATACAGAGACGTGAATGCTTTCAATAGCTACCATGTTTGTTATCCTTGGCTTACTTCAATGTTAAATGTCTACACTGACTCTTGGCCTGTCCCTACTGACCCCTGACCTATTCAGAAGGTCATGACCTCTCAGGATGGGATGATCCATTGTAACTTGCCTTCTCCAGTCAGTGCTTGAGTTCCCGCAGCCTGAGAAAGTACTGGAAATACTTTGTTGAGGTGGTGTGGCTCTGACACTGCCCCCTTGTCCCTGACAAGTGACTGCTCTGTCAGTAAGCCTGTCAGTTGACAAAAACTATTTGCTAGAGATGTTTCTCTGTGTAATGGTAATGCCACGCTTGGGCCTCTGTCTGGTGATTGAGATCAATAGTAAGCTCTAATTTTTGGTTTAATAAGATTTCTCTTCTCACTGTAGTTCAAGTGAAAGAGAAGCTTTCATTATACTGTAGCAAGTGCTAAATGCAAGTAAATAATTTTGGAAAAAGAGACAATGTAAAAGCACCTTAAGGTAGCCAGTATTCACCATACGGTCGTCAACGTAGAGTTAAAATTTTGTGATGTCATTTCATTAACTTGGGACATTCCTTATTAACTGAATTTGCATCATTCTGCTAAGGTGGTAACCACAAGACAGTTCATTCTCATTTCATCATATAAATTAACAGGATTTAAGATTAAAACCCTTACATGTGACTATAGGACGGGTGGTAAATAAAACATCAGTCTCAGTCTTAGGCCTGTGTGTTTGTTTTATGCTTCAGAAATATTTCCCATTGCTACCCGTGTCCTCCATGTCCGCCACTACTAGAGAGAACACAGATATGCCATCCGTTATGTCTAAGGCACTGAGGAAGCCATCCATTACATACCAAGAGAGCTTTGGTTCAGCACCTGTTGCTCTCGGGGAATTAACTGGAAACTTAATGATCAGCTACACCCCTTCCACAGCCCTCAGGGACGTGAACCAAGTACCTAAATATGGACACCAGACTCATCTAGCTATCACCTCAGTGTCCTACTCTGAGAAAAGTGCTAAGACTGTAGGCATACATAAAGGAAGTCACTAAGACCAGGCATGACTTCATTTCAAACTGCTCTTGAGCTTCCTGCTCAAGAACGTCCTCTCACCATGTGGAAGGCATTTGGAATTCCTATTTCATGCATTCATGGTTCATATAGTGTCAAGATGTTCAACTGGGAAAATTAAATTATGTACAATGTACCATGCAGAAATTGATCTTCTGGAATAAGATTTGAGCTTTGGAAAATTAATTTTATGAACAAGCTTTCAAAAATGTTACCAAGAGTTTCTCTTTTTCCCCTCAAGTATCTTCATGGATAAAAATGATGGGGCCTACCTTTTCTGATATCAGATAAGAAAGCAATATTCTAAGTTGATATTTTTGAAAATCTTATTCTTGATACTCATCTTGAAAAATATATTGTTTATGCATTCTTGTGGTTCCGTGTTCCTCATAAATAGGCAGCATTGACCAGCAACCCTAGAGCAAAGCAAATCATAGCCTCTGCTGGTACTGTGACTCAGGGCAAGCTCTGTAATCTCTCTGTGCTTCATTTTCACATAAAAACTAACAGTGACCATAGCAGAGAGGTCCGCTGTGAGAATGGAATGAATGAATGAATGAATGAATGAATGAATGTGTGCATAGCTCCAAAAATGTCTCCCAGCATAGAGCAAGTGACTGTTTTTGCTCTTTCTCTTGAGACAGCTCAAAATATTGGAAATGTTACTTATGCACCAGTTCAATATAGTATTTCCTCATATAAATAATTTTGACCTGTAGGAAATACATCTAGTTATACTCTACATAGATAAAAATTATGGATCCTCCTTTAAAGGGATGAAGGAATGAAACCATTAAAAGCACTAAGATCACCCATCTAGGGAGGAGGAGTTATTCTGGGAGCAAAAGGCAAGCAAGCATGTACAATGTCTTGAGGGTGCGAGATGTCACTGTGAACATTCTCCTTCCTGATTGTTCACAGGAAAATTGAAAAGACAATTTGACCCACCCCAGAGTGGTGTCTTTCTTCCCAGGCCTGTGCTACCTCACTCAGAGTGCTTTCTTTCAGCTCTATTCATTTACCCGAGAATCTCACAAATTTGTTTTTTTCTTGATGGCTGAATAATTTTCCACTGTGTAAATGTACCATATTTTCATTATCTGTCATCTGTTGATGGACAACTAGGCTGTTTCCAATCACTCGCTATTGTGAATGGGACAGCAATGGACATGAATGAGCAAATGTCACTGTGGTGAAACATAGAGTCCTTTGGATAAATGTCTGGATCATGTAGTAAATTTATTTCCAGCTTTTTGAACACTCTCCACACCGATTTCCACAGTGGCTGTACCAGTTTGCACTCCCACCAGCAGTGAATAAGTGTTCCCGTTCCCTTTATCCTTGACAACAGTTGTTAGCACTTGTTTTTTGTTTTCTTTTTATCTTAGCCATTCTGATTAGGGTAAGGTAGAAATCTCAAAAGTAGTTTTAACTTACATTTCCACTACATAGCTAAGAATGTTGAACAGTTTAAAAACTAAGTCTCAGCCATTTGCATTTCTTCTTTTGAGATCTCTGTTTTGTTCCATGCCCCAGTTTTTAATTGGGTTGTTTGTCTTCTTAGTGTTTAGGGGTTTTTGTTTTGCTTTAGTTCTTTGTATATTCTAGATATTAACCTTCTGACAGATGTATTGGTGGTCAGGATTTTTCCTCCTTCTGTAGGCTGCCTCATTCAAATAATGGTTTGCCATACAGACACTTTTTTAGTCTGGTGGTCCCTTGTCAGTGGTTGGTCTTAATGCCTTCACCATCAGGACCCTGGTCAGATTTCCCTTTTCTGTGCCTCTAAGAAAGTGTATTCCCTACTTTCTGCTCTATCAGACTCAGGATATCAGGAATTTGATCCATTTGGAGTTGGGCTTTGTGAGCATAAGAGCTGAATTTCAGTCTTCTACTGGTAGGTATCAGTTTGAGTGGTAGTATTTATCTATTTGTTGAAGATGCTGTCTCTTGTGCAATACATATTATTGGCCTCTTTGTCAAAAACAAAATCAGGTGACTGTAGGAATCTGGGTTTATATGTGGATCAGTTCTATTCCATTAACCAGTATGTTTGTTTTGATGCTAATGCCATACTGTTTTTATTACTGTAGCTCTATAGTAAAATGTAAAATCTGGTGTGCTTATACCTCAGCAGGACTGTTGTTATTATTGTTCAAGAGTATTTTGACTCTCCTGGGTCTTTTATATTTCCATATGAAAGTTAAGATATTTTTCAGTATCTATGAGAAATTGAATTGAAATTATGACGCACATTTTATTGAATTTGTAGATTGCTAGTTGTAAGATGGCCATTTTAATAACATTAATCTTACCAATCCGTGAGCGTAGGAAGTCTTTCCATCTTCTAGTACTTCTTCTATTTTCTTTTTCAGTCTTGAAGTTTTCATTGTACAAGTCTTCATTTTTCTTGATTAGCTGTATTCCCAGGTATTTTTTACGCTCTTGTGAATGGCGTTCTTTCCCTAATTTCCTCTTCAGTATGTTTATCATTGTATGTAGACAGTCTACTGAAGTTCCTGAGTTGATTTTGTATCCTACTACTGTTCTGAACTGTCTTGCCAAACCCAAAACATTTTTCGCCGATTTTCAATGCTTGCTTTTATCTTTCAAAAGATAAAAGTAGTTTACTTTACCATATTAAGAAGTCACGTTTTTAGTAGACAGGAAGATATATTACAGCAGATATTACATCACATCAGAAGAAACTATTTAAGTAGCAACTGTGTTTTCAAGATGCACTTTTCCTTGAAGCTTAATGATTTTACTCTGGCTTCCACATTAGTGAAAATCTGGCAATCAGATCAAGAATTTACAAAAGGCAGAAGGGTCTAAGGTGGTAAAAAAAAAAAAAAAAAAAAAACTTGCTCACATCATAGGAAGTCCCCCTTGACCTAGAGGCAGTTTGGGGGGTGGCAGAGACATTGGCTTGGCATTTTCAGGGTTAAGTGCCAGCCTGGTGCTCTGTGAGTAACAAAGGTTTCTTCAGAAGCTGATGGAGATGAATGCAGTCCGGCCCTCAGAAACATCAGCACATCTCAGAACTGGCATAGATAAATGTAGGGATATAAAATTAATTCCTAGAGGAAAGGAAATAAGGCGTCCTCAGTGGATAGGTCACTCTATGTTATTGTTGCTTATGACTGCTTCCTGCTTACATAAATCCCACTGAAGACGTGAGTAACTTGAGGCCCATCAGGAAACTCATGCAATCAGAAATTTTTAGCAGCCATAATGAACCCTCCAACCATGTCCATCATGACGCAATTCTGTTAAAACACACACACACAAAACAAAAATCAAAATGACAGGTTTGTGGGTTTTAAATAAATCTGCTATTAAGTTGTTCATTTTCAACAGAGCAACTAAGATGTTTTAATTTATACTAAGATTTGACCTCTATGAGAAATAAGTGTTTTAGGGGCAAACTCTACTTCACTTTTACTTTATTTTATTTTATTTTATTTTATTTTATTTTATTTTATTTTATTTTATAATTTCAGAAATCAGTCATTACCAAAGCTGGCTGCCTAGAAGTTCTTAGTATAACAAATGTTATTTCTGTAATTCTCAAAAGCAGGTATCATGCTGACTTGAATTCTAATTAGCCTTTAAGCAAGAAGAACACTGTATGGCTAATGCATTCTGTGTCAAGACACATTAATCAACATTATTGGGAATGCTTTTAGCACCCAGGCACATCAGCACATATTTTTCAAACCCTGTTGTACTCTTTTTGGGGACAATGAAAATCAGATCTGTTCAGGAATCATAAATATCAGGGAAACATGACTAGGTCTAGAGAGAGTTTTTAGACAGGTTAAGAAAATGATATATTTTACTTCTCTAATTGATAATGACTTATAAAAATAAAGTAAATAGTAGTAAATGAAAAACCAGATATTCTTCTGGGAGCAAGAACTAATCAGCTAGGACTTTCTGGCCACCCTTCTGCCTAACAGACGGTATGTTCTAGAAGTCTATATGGAAACATCTGGCAAGCCATTTCTGTATAAATGAAACTGCCTCTCTCAATATATCTCTCATCCTTCCTTTTTTTCATTGGACTAACAACCCCTGCTAAGGATTTGTTGGGTCCTCTCACCTTTATGAAGGCTATCCTCGAGAGCATTTAAAGGCAGGGTGCGGCTATCAGAGATATGCCCCTTGACACTCTTAGAAAATCAGTTAAGATCTTATTATGGAATTCTAAGACTTCATGAAATCTTTAGCAAACATTAGATTTCAGAAAAGGCATGTTCCTAAAAGTTTTCCAGCTTTGCTTCATGTTTTAATAATATAGATGGGCAGTGGTTGTTGGACATGGTTATTGTCATGGGAAGTGGACACAACTGGTCTTGTGGTTGATTGTACTGGTTGTTGTCATGGTTGGTGGACACAGCTGTAGCTTTGTGGTTGATTTTAGTGGTTGTTGCTCTCTTGGTTAGTGGATACAATTGTAGTGGTTGTTGCTCTTGTGGTTGGAAGATATGATTGTAGTGGTTGCTGTTCTCGTGGTTGGGGGACATGACTGTAGTGGTTGTTGTTCTCATGGTTGGTGGACACAATTGTAGTGGTTGTTGCTCTCATGGTTAGTGGACATGACTGTAGTGGTTGTTGCTCTTGTGGTTAGTGGACACAATTGTAGTGGTTGTTGGTCTTGTGGTTGTTGCTCTCATGGTTAGTGGACATGACTGTAGTGGTTGTTGTTCTCATGGTTGGTGGATACAATTGTAGTTGTTGCTCTCATGGTTGGTGGATACGATTGTAGTGGCTACTGTAGTTCCTTTCTCTGTTTCCCTTTAGCTTTTGTGCAGGAGACTTCATGTTTAAGTTGCTATTACAGTGAGATATTTGGGGTGGTTGTTTTTTGTAGGGAATAGGTAGTAGTTGAAGAAACTGACTACAAACAAAAATACATCTTACTCAAAATTAAACTGGAGACATTTTATTCATTGTTAATTAAATTGCATGTTGTATGAAATAAAACCCAATTTTGCCAAATAAGACCGGGGTGGGGGTAGGGAAAAGGGTAACATCAGTATGCAGAGGTCCCACACACACATAAAAATATCTTTAATGTCTGGCTTAAAAGACTACAGCTATAGTCTCATCAACATTTTAACATTCAATTTCTAAATCTTTTGTTTGTGGTTAAGAATTTTCCACACCTCACATGGGTAATTGGACAAAGAAAGGTTATAGTAGTTTATTCAGATAGAATTGTTGATATTCTTTGATATAACCTCCGTCTCCATAAGTGGCTGTGTCTAAAAGGTTAGGCCACAGACAGAATCTGAAGCCACATCACTCAGATGCTGAAGGACAAAAGCAAACAATCTTTGCATACTCAAAAACAGTCCAACCTTTGAGCCTTCTTCAGCAGTCTAAGGCCAGGATTTCCCAGTACATGTTGTAAACCAGTGCTATACCCCCAGGAGATAAGAAAGGTCAAGAACCCAAGATCCCAGTGGGGATCTTCATGCCCTGTTTCTACAAGTAATCATTTCTGAAGTCTGAGAAAGAAGAGGCCAGTAAGTACCTCCTCTTCATCCCATCTCGAGCTGGGCAAGATGGAGCCATGGCCCTAAAGTTACAGAGCGCTCTCAGAAGAGACAGACACAAACTTGCAGTCGTATAGCTAGATATGTTGAGATTTTCCTTGAATACATTGGAATGTGGCATGTGTTAAGATATATGTATGTGACTGGTGCATTTTTTGGAGTGGTGATCATGAACAACTAATGATACTAAGAAAGCCTTTCAACCCATGTAAGGTCAATAGTACTAAAATTACTGAGACTATCAAATCTGTTGCTGGATATATCTCTTGAAATTAAGTAATTTTACTCTGAACATTCCATTTAAAAAATTTAATATATTTTTAAAGGAAGAAAAATGCCTTAATCTAGCTGCTGAGATAGCAATGCCTTACGTATTTGTGAATAATGCAATTGCATGCCTGACTATTTTGTAAACTAAACACTAATGCAAATAAGGAATGAGTTTCTGTAATTTTTGCCCTTTCTTCTTTTTATTTGTGTGCTTTAATGGAGCTTCCATTTGATTGGCTAGAGATTGTTTTTTTGTTTGTTTGTTTGTTTGAAACTGTGTTAAGAGTTCAAGTTTACAAGCAGAAATCCAACCTCCACGTTACAGTTTCAGAGCATCATGAACATCAGAACATGACCAATGATGCTAATATCCATTCCAGAATTGCTCTTGAAAGTAGCGAGAAGACACATATTCAGATATACTGTAGCATATAATATCAGTATCAGTAAGATACTGTTACTTCATTAAAAGAAGTATTTTACTTATAAATAAATGTATCCCATATAGTATTTTTGTTTCTGAATTAACAAATTATTTTGCTAAAGGTTGAATTACTCAGGAATGATTTCTCTGAACTGAATTTAAATTTTTGTTTTGAAATATTAAGAAGTTTGTCAAAATAGTTACCAAGTATTTCCCTCCCAGTAGGTGGAAGACTATGGGACCAAGTAGAATAGGAGCTATAGGAAATAGCCTTAGCATCAACCTCAACCAGTAGGTCCAGCCCTTACCTTCCTGTTCCCTGAGTGCCCAAGTCAGACAAATCTGCGAGTGGTGTGTCACCTGAAATGTTTTGTCATGATCTGGTCCCAACAGATATATATATATATATATAATTAAAAGTTTCAGTGACAGTTATCTTAAAGGGAAATCAAATGTATTTCTTCCAGAAATAGTGCATGTAAAAATAAATCAGGAAGTATAGAAATAGAACCATTATGGGTTTTGTGTTAAATTTTGGTTATATATCTTATACTTTAAGCAGTTTTGTTTCCCTTTACTAATTAAAAAGAAAATTAACTTTATGTATAATCAAGACGTGAACACCAATTCAGGTTTGGGTTGGTTTTGTTTGTTTTGTGTTTTAACACCAAATATATAGGTTTTTTTTCTAACACCATGTCTCCAGCTTTCTAATTCAAACACCAACTAGATGTCTTCAGAACAGACCTATTCTGACTCTGTCCTTATTAGCCTCAGATGTCACGTATTTTAGGACCAATACTGCAAGATTAACTTCATTTATATGCAAGTAGGAAATTCCAGGGTTACTTGGATTATCTGTACTTTTTCTGATATGGCTATAAATTTAGAGCAGTGATTCTCAAACTTGCTAATGCTGTATCCTCATGTTGTGATGACCTCAAACCACAAAATTATTTTCATTGCTACTTTATAACTGTAGTTTTGCTACTGTTATGAATTGTAATATAAATACCTGATATGCAGAATATCTGATATGTGACCCCTGTGAAGGGGGTTATTGAACTCCCAAAGGGATCACAATCCACATGTTGAGAACCACTAATTTAAGGATTCTCAGGACACTCATTTTAGGAACTGGCTCGAATGAGTCATGGTTCAGGAAAACACTGTACTGTGCTTGCTGTTATAGTTTACTATAAAGGCTGAAAAAGAACATCCCAGTGAGTAGGGCACTGTCTAGAAGACCACTAGTCACAAAAGTCTCTGACATTGTGGATCTAAATGCCCTACCCTCCTGGCACATAACTATGTCTACTGACTTGGAAAGTCTGCGCCAGCCCTGTCAGTTAAGGGTTCCTGCATGACTGATGTAATCATTGCCGTCTACATTGAATCCCATCTCTAGCCATTCCCCCATCTCCTAGATTTAGAGATAGAATGCAATTCCATTTTTCTAGCAATCAGATTGGTTCCTTACTATTTGACAATATTTAAGGGACTCCCTTTGAGTCTCAGCATTTACATCAATTCGGGTATGGTTAGAAGGGATGAGTTAAAAGCAGCAAAGGGCATCCTTTACCATTCCTGTAACCCAGAGGGATCTAAGGCTTAGAAGATCTATTCTAAGACCTGGGCACTATTTATGGTACCACAAGATTTCCTCTAGGTAGCAGAGATAATGTTTGAGAAGTATGGCAATCAGAGGGATTTTTCCTTTCATTACCAAACGTTATAAAGTCGCTCCCCTGCTCACATCCATTGTTTCAGTTCTGTACCGTTGCCTACCACCTTATACTAAAAAGGAAAACAGTTGGCTTATAGTCTGCGCTAGTCAAGAATTCAAGCCGAGCATAGCCGGTGCCTTTGTCTCTGAGTCTCTGAAGAGACTGCAATGAATCAGAAACTCGGGGCTGTGTTCTCGTTAGAAGGCTCTAAGGGGTTGGAGCATCCAATACCAAGTTCCCTCACAAGGTTCTTGGCAGACCTCAGTCCTTAGACTGTGGCAGCCCCATCTGGCTATTCAAAGCAGAGCAGTTTGCTCCCCTCAAAACAAATGACCCAAGTGGGAAACTACAAGGAAGACCCGACCCAAATAGAAGCCACTCTTCACAGCTTAGACTCAGATGTGATGTCCCATCACTCCCAGAATAACTTATTTAATAGATTTACATAGTGACTCTACTCTTGACTCAAGGGGCAAAAGATTTCACAAGGCTATGAATACATGAATAGGGCCTTTTAAGAAGCCCTTCCACATGCACCCAAACACAATAGGTCTTAGTGTGATACGTGGCAAGAAACACCAGACAACAGATGAGAGGAGAAATTGTCATAAACACATTTATCCAGTGGCCTTGTCACTTTCTAAAGTGCCTCTGGAGCTTTGCTCTGAATTTTCATTGATGATCATCTTATAGTAAGTAGTTTGATCTCAGCCAGAACAGTGGTACCTAATCAAGGAAATGACATTGGAATATGAAGACCTGAGCAGACCATCTGATGAATAATGCCTTTGCATGCCATTTTTTTTAAGGGAGAACCAGGCTTCATTGGTCCTCAAGGAGAACCAGGATTACCAGGGTTGCCAGGAACAAAAGTAAGTAGACCTTTATCCCCTTTACTTTCCTGTAAAAAATGTGTCATCTCTGTCAAAAGAAAGGAAAGATGACACTACTATTCAGGTGACCAGATGTTTCTGCCTTAGAACCGAGGCAGCCTGATCCACCCAGGCATGCAATTGGAAGTTATATCTAGGAAGCTTTAGGCATCTCAGCGTGTGGGTAGAATATAGTAGTTGTTAAAGATTGGCCTCTAGATTCCTCAGTCAGTGTGTGATGCCTCTGGCTTCCCAGCTACATAGAAAGGTAACTAAGCAGAAAGGAGGACTGGAGGTTGCCATCCCCTGCTCTTCCTCATCCATGTTAGGATACTTTTGTAAATTGGACACTAATCCCATCCCCATGGATGTCACAGAGATTTCTAAATACTTCATTCCACAAGTGTCTACCCTGAATGGTGTTTTCAGAAGTATTGTATAATGAAAACCATCTCTCAGTGTTCTATTTGGCAACCATAAAGAGGACCTTGAAAGCAAAAGCTGTATGTTGCCACGCAAAAAGCATACAATGCTGCAGATCGTGTCAGGCCTGAAGCTCTTGCTTTATCTGCATAAAAAAATAAGACTCTGATGACGGAGCTGTGCTCACGACAGACTCATGAATCAAAGAGACAAAGTGACAAAATGTATAGTCATTTATTTTTAAACCATGGAAGACTCTGGTTCAGTGAGCTCTGCGTTCACCAGAAATAAGCCAGGGGTGATTTCCAATAGTTAAAGAACTATGTCATGGTCTATTCAGACAGACTAGTCCTCATTTCTGCTTTGGTCAAGTGAAAATAACTCTAATCCTAGCAAGTAGAAACTATTCGTTGCCTAAGGGGACTGGAACTTGAAAGGATTATGCAACGGTTGTTTTCCAAAGAAATCTCATTTTCACATAATGAGCTATCAGGCCCATTAGCAAAATATGGAAATTTTCTGTTTAACCCTGAGCAGATCCACACAAGTTAGACCTTTCTGAGAGAGGAAATAAATTGTCTGTTGATATAAAAACTATTGCATTTATTGGAGTTTGGAGCTTTAAAGCCAGGAGAAGAGAGAAGGTGGCCAATCAGAGAAGTCTATCTATCCAGCCCCACGGGAGGAGAGAGTCCCAGCAGGGGAAGCCATTGGGATCTCCTGCAGATTTTTGCTATACAGAGGAAGGTAGAAGAAACCCAGCTGGTAGAGATACATATCCCTAAATACCCTTTTTATAGATAACTGCTATACCATTTCATAGTTTCCTTGAGAGAGAGAGATCCAGACATAGAACCATGAAGTTGGCAATAATTGCTGTTATGAAGGAATTCAGCATGATTCCGAAGAGCAGATACTTTTCTCTGAACCTCTAGGAGAGGGAAGGGATGTGATGTACCTGTGTGGTATTTCTACAAACCAGTATATGCATAGAAAGACATTTTTAAACAACATTCTAAATGTAATTGTTAGCTGAATTGCTTATCTTAACAAGAGTTGTATCCTGAGGGAAAATTTGCAATTCGAACATCTATTCTGACCCAACAACAGTCTTTTACAATTTTTGTAGATGGCCTGGATTTATACCCCTAACAATAGATCTAAAAAAGAAACAAAGATGGTATGTCTGACTTGCAGGACACTGAAGATAGATCCTTAAAAAGAAAGATTAATAGCATCTAAATATCTATAGTAGGGATGGCATATCCCCAAGGACTGTCCCTGTGCCTTTGTCTAAGCTACATCTGCCTAGAAAACTTAAGTTTCTGTCAGAGTACAAGAAAACAGGATATCACAGTACAAAGCATGGAACTTCACCACTGTGCTATACATTTTGCTGGAATTACTTAAAATTTGCTACAGAAAATGAATAGATGATCATCTTACAGTAATAATAATAATAAATTAATAATAGACCATATTGATACCCTTTAAAAGTCTCTACATTTATTCACATAGCTGCATAGTAGGCATTTAACAAACTATTTCCTTGTTTATAAAATGGAGATTATAAGGAAGAATTGCATTATTACTTGGAGAGTTCTAGAGACACAGAAGGAACATCAATGAGAGAATGGGTGGGTGGATCAGTGGCTAGGTAAGTAAACATGTATGTACATACATGTATGCATACATATTAAATATAGACATGGCTAAGGAGGGGGTTTATTAGGGGAATTGACTCATGCAGTTATGGCGGCAAAGATGTCCTACATAAGCCAGCTATCCATCAACTAGAAAGATGCTAGGCATGTGGCTCTACCTAGGCCTGAAGGCTTCCGCATCCTGGAAGCTGATACTGAAACACCTAGGCAGCAGTTAAAGGTCTGAGACACAGTACCTGGTGCTAATCTTGCTATCGAGGCAGAGGACTGGAGTTGTGGTGTCATGAGCAGGAAAAGGAGCTCCAGATGGAGAAGGCTTGACTGTCCTCTGCCTTTTGTTCTCTTCATCCCAAGCCAAATGGGTATTTTAAGGGTAAGCCTTCCCCACTCGGCCCACTGCAGTCTCCTCACGGAAACAATAAGAATGCTTTAGCTCTCTATAGGAGCTCACTGACCCAGTCAAGACGGCACCAAAAATTAACAATGTAAGGTTGGTTTGTGCACATAAAGTCCTGTTCAGCGACTAACACAGTGCCAGCACGAGCACCGGTGCTCTGTTAACCTTGGTTTTATTAAGCTCCTTGTATTCCTCGCCAGAGAGCATCCACAGGGAGGCTGCTATTTATCCGTTCTGTGATTTGTGGCAGGGTGAACGTGGGGAGGCAGGGCCTCCTGGAAGAGGTGAACGAGGGGATCCTGGAGCCCCAGGGCCAAAGGTCAGTTATTCTTATATTGCAAGAGAGAGCACTCTTTGGTCTGGGAATGCATGCCTCTTGCTGTAGAACACACAACTAACTCTTCAGCAGATCCGAAAGCAACCCTAGATCACAAATACCTCATTGAAATGCACACTGGTGGCTAGTGATTTTGCATCTCAACTTTTCTTGTTTGCTCCATTCAGCTCAGTGAAGAAATTTAATAACATCTCTGGATGTAAACGGACAGGTGCTGTCATGTTACACATTATCGCTCAATGCATGTTACAGCCAGCTGAGGAAAAAAAACCTCATTGCCGAGTGCTGTGTTTGTTTCCATGGTAACTTGATGGCATGTAACACCTTGAAAATATCAGAACCAAGGTTTTATTTGCCTATGCAGTTTTTATTTACCTAAACATTATGCAAACTAATGTGGTCACACCCTAGTCTAATAGGCAGCTCCTCTTGGAGACAAGGGGGATGGTGTAGTCTCTGAAGAAAAAGAAATCTATGCATATAAGCCCTGTGGAGACTCATAGGAGTCACCCTCCGAGCTCTCCACTGAGAGCTGAGGGAAAACTGTCTCCAAAGTCATAATAGATAGAAGTTGGCAGAGACCATGGAGGGCGCCCTTGCTACAGCAATATGTATGTTCTGTGTTACAATAACCACCATTATACAGCAGTATGTCGGGCAGGTCAGGTAAAGTGTGTCCGTGCTTTCTCTTGACTCTGAGCCACTGTTCTTACCTTCCCTGTCCTTCTTTCTCTCACCTGCATACTCTCTTACAATAGGGGAAGCAAGGTGAATCAGGAGCTAGAGGCCCAAAGGGGTCAAAGGTCAGTAACCCATACCCATTGATGTGACTGCAGGCCTTCCAGATGTGTGTCTTTTGCCTTTTCTACAAAGAATCCTGTTGTAGATAAAACCTTATCTTTTGGGGGTTTACATTCGGTTTGTCCCTGTGATTGTATCACAAGATACTTGACATCTTTTTCTTTGTTTTTGTCTGATATTGCCCTTTAAACTATTCTTGTGTGTGTGTGTGTATGTGTGTGTGTGTGTGTGTATTGTGCTGTGTGCCAAAAGACACATGTGGAGGTCAGAGGATACTCTGTGGGAATCAGTTCTCTCCTTCCACTACCTGGGATCCAAGGATGGAAGTCAGGTCGTCAGGCTTGTGCCTTTACCTGCTGAGCCTTTTGCTAGCCCCTTCAGACTATTCTTTAGGAGAGGGTATATTTCCTGTTTCTTGAGAATAGTTTATTTGGGAAAATAGATAATTTATATATTATATGCTCTTAATTTTCACTTCCTATCTTTGTGACAAATGTTCATGTTATACTTTAGTTTGTTACCTAGCTCTATTCAGAGAGGTAACAAAGTCAGTAAGACTGCCTCCTGTCCATGTGAGGCTCTAAATTTGAATCCTCAGAACCCACAAAACAACTGAAGCACCTGTAATCCCTGCACTTCTGCAAGAAGATAGGAAGAAAGACAGGGAACTTCCCGGAAGCTAGCCTGGATCACATGGTGAAAAAATACCAAAAAGACCCTGTATCAAATTAGGTGGAAGACAGGCACAGACCCCCCCCAAAGGTTGTGCTCTGACCTGCACACACTCACTGTGACTCAATGCAGGTATATGCACACTCGTTAAATAATAATAACATGTCACCACCAATAGTAGTGGTCCATTTGTCATGATGCTTATACTCTCCAAACTAGCATGTATATTGTCACTTAAAATGTTGTTAGCTAATAACCAGGAAATATATAAAAATGGGACTAGAGATTAGAGCCTGTTAATTCCCTAGAGATTAGAGCCTGTTGATTGCTTTATTGATGGAATAATTGTTATGGTCTGTGTTAGTAGTAAAACCTGCATGGGAAAATTATAATTGCACATTCCCCTTATCTTCAGTGGTCCTTGTCTACAGACAGGAAAATGCTTTGCATCTCGTATAGAAAGGGGTTCTAATTTTAAATTATTAAAACCTTTAAGATTTAAGTGTTTTTCAACTACTTGCCCATTAGACTTCTGGTCATTTGGAGAGATTAGACTGTTCTTGGTATCTCTGTAGGTGGGGTTATGGCACTGTAAATAAGACCCCAGAGATTATTCCTTACAGCTTTAAAAGAGAAAAGGGGAGAAGGCAGAAATGGGGCACAGAGAGAAAAGGAGAAGGAGAGAGAGGACATAAAGGAAGCCTGGCCAGCCTGGTCTATCTGGCTGCTCTCAACTTCAGTGATGAGTTTTAAAATAGCTACAGATAGATCTCTGTTGTTAGAGGGAGGTCTAGCCTCTGACCTTACACTCCCATTCTCCCTAGAGTGATCTCACTATTCCTTCCTGTCCCCATTATCTCTACTTTTCTTCTCTGGGGACAGATGCCACGGTGGCTTGGTACTCAGACTCCTTCAGAGGAAAGCAGCCCTGCTCAGTCTAAAGATAAAGGTCACTTCGGGCACCATGGAAATCATTCACTTTGCTTTTGCAAATCTCACCTGGCCATAGAGTACATAGCCAGTCTGACTGCTCCCAGATACCCTGTTTTCTGAGAAGGATTGAGGCAATGGTAGTGGTTGCTTCATATGTGTCCAGTTCACGTTTAAAGTGCTGCTGTGTGGTAACAAATGACTCTGTATGTGAGTGACTTCTACATCAGTGGTTCTCCAGATAATTCGTTGTTTTGATATTTTGTTTGTTTGTTGTTTTGCTTTGTTTTGTGGCCATAGGGTGATCGTGGTGACAAAGGAGATTCTGGAGCTCTGGGACCACGGGTGAGTGTTTTCTTGTCTAAACTCAGATTCAAAGGCACATTGGTGTGATTTTGTGAGTAGCACCTGAACAGTCAGTGCACAATCAAAGCATTCGTGGTAGACCCTGATTGTTCCCAACATGTCTGTGTCCTTGCTATTTGTCTTTTTATCCAGGAACAGGTAGTGTGAAGATTCTTACCATACAATACACTTTATTCTGGAACAAAAAGTGGAAATCCTACAGCTATCCAGCTAATGAGACTTCCATTTTTCAGTTAAGGCAATAGTCCACATATACATACACATACACATACACATACATACATACATACATACATACATACATACATACATACATACGCTCCTTAGAAAAGGCATGGAACTAGGATATTGGTCATGGAAATTCTGTAGAAGATGTATTGGGTAGAATAAAAGTCTGTACTCTAGAGAGATGTATGTGCTCTAGTAAGTCTTGAGTGGGGGTGTGTATTTGTGAATGTATTTCTTCCTTGTTTTCCATTCCCTGTAATTTTGGATCAATTGGGACATGTGGAATAACAGTCCTATGGGGAAGCCAAGCATTTCCTACGGAGCACTGTTCAGCATTGCTCTCTTCTTAAGGAAGGAGGTCGTGACCTATGACATACATACGGATGAATAGAAGGAGGTGGGGGGTTATCTTAATAAATACAAGGACAGCCAATAATAGTTTTCAAGATGCAAAGTTTAACGTGTGCTTTGGAATCACTTTCACAACTACCATAGACAGGAAGTTAGAACTTTGTCCCTCTCCTTTACACTATAAACAAAGTTTAAACGCAGTTATTATTCTGAAACGCACCTGTGTCTTAATAAGGAACTAACAGTGGAGAGGGAGCCTCAAGCCACTCCACTCTTACCACCATCTTATATACTAGTCTAACACCCATGACTTTCTCTTGGTTTGTTTTTTGGTCACAGGGTCCTCCTGGGCAAAAGGGAGATCCCGGAGCCACTGAGATCATAGACTACAATGGCAACCTCCATGAGGCCTTACAGGCAAGTGACTGTTCTCTACCTACGACACACAGAGAATGGCATACACAGAGATAAGTCTGTTGGTTTTCTGTTGCTATGATAAAGAACCAGGCCCAGCCACAACTTATGAAAGAGGTTATTTTAGCTTATGGTTCCAGAAGGCTAGAGTTTTTAATGGCATTAAGGCATGGCACCCGGCGGAGGAAGCTGAGAGCTCACGTCTTCTGTTGAGACCATGAAGCAGAGAGCAAACCAGAAGTGGGGTGAGGTTCTGAATTTTCAAACCCTGCCCCCAGTGATGAGCTTCCTCCAGCTGTATCACCTGTATCACCTCCCCAAACATCGCCTCCAATTGGGGACTGAGTGTTCAAACACCCGAGCCTATGGGGGACATTCTTCTTCAAACCACCAGCTGGCCAATAAAGCGCATTGCTGAATTCTCTCTCCACCACTTCCTTGAAGGGTATCTACTTCTTCCCAAGCCCACCTGTCTCCTTCCCCAATAGTCTTTCATTTGTACCATCTTAAATTCCTGCTTTTCACTTCCCTTGTACTTTTAAAATATCCCTAAACCTTATCAAGTGTAAACATTGTGTTCATTTAGGCAAATGTTTGCTTTTTTGCTCAAAGAGAATTTTACAAACCTGAGCAGGAGCTAAACTGAATCAGTTGAATTCCGATTTCAACTGTCTGGCTTACCAGAGACTTGACCTGGCCAGCTCTTTCATTTTGTGTGCCTCTGTTTCTCCATATTTGAAATGAAGATACAAGCTATGAATACTTCATTGAGTATTGGGAGCAAATTACTAAATATGTGTCACACACGGAGAAAGCCACCTCATGGTCTTCAGTATGCTTCTATGGCTACCATTCCATGTATTTCTTTTCATTCAGTAAAAAAAGAGTGGCTTGCCTTCCTACCCTTGCTTCTTATTCATCCTTTCTGTTTTACACATGTGAGTTATACTGTCTGTCACCAAGTAGTGACTCTCGGGGGAAAGTCAGTAATAGTCATCACCCTCAACTTTCCTGTGACACTTCTACCAAATCACCGTCCTTTCAAAAATCTTTTTGCTTTATCTGGCCTTTTGTTCTCAATTCTTTCCTTCTTTTCCTCTAGTGAAGCTGTTCTCTTTTGGTATTCTACACATTTTATCTATCTGACTTTTGCTAGTCTAAAGTCTCTGGTCTTTCCTTAGGTAGAACAGTTTTTCCCTCTGTGTCGTAGCAAGCTGTTCCCTGTTGGTTCTGCTGTTTCTGGGGTCTCGTCTATGTACAACTCCAGCTGTTTGGAAGAGTTTCTCCATGGTCACATGTCTTCCTTACTGACTTGCACAAATACACCCTGTTCTGCTGGGTACTTTTCCCACTACGTACCTGACTCATCAACTACTGGAGATTAGTGATACCATGTGTCTTCCTCTCGCTCAAGACAGAAGGTTTAGAAGCATGTTACAGCTGTTCTTCTTGCAATCTGTCCTACTAAGAGCTTTCTCAAAGCACATCCCAGCATACTCGTCCTGTATATTCCCAAATATTGGTCCACAGGCTATTTATTTCATATCTAACACCAGACCAATCCTGTGACCAATTCTTCTTCCCTGGTGTCTCCTTGCCCTTCTGATCTAACCTGTGAATGGAATGCCTCTAAAGCTGATTTTTTTCATAAGCTGCCATTACTTTTATTACTGTAATTTGCTAAAATCTCTTAATGAGTCCTTATTGCCTACTGGACCAAGACCAAACTCCTCCATCTGCCATCATTTAAGGCTCTACACTGCTATATTTTTTTCCATGATATTTTTTCCCATGACATGGTCATTTTTATCATATCTCTACAAATCTCTTTTGCTTAGCTTCATCCATTACTTTTCCTTTCTTTTATCTTTGAATCTGATCCATAAATTCACTGCTGTCACCAGCTGGGTTCTTCCTTTAAGTGCATACAGTTGAAGTCAGGGTTCAATATTGTGACATATGATTACTCTCTAATCACATAATTGGTTTTGGTTTTTAAGTACCATGCTCTACGTTTCTTGGTGACAGAATGTATGCTGTATGTTTATATTGCCTGGACTTGTAAATGTGCAATGAGCACTCAGCATTCAATGATTAGATGAATGATTGTACTTTTTGTGTACAAGCCATTTCTTAGCTTAAAAACAGACAGGATGCCTTAACTAAGTCCCTCTATTTTATACCTATTTTAATGTTTCTATCCTCATGATTTTGCCAGTGTGGTCTAATTTTCATAGTTTTATGTGGGCTTCAACCACTGCTGGCCTTTTTTATTTCCATGTTTCCTATCTGGAAAAAATGTGGATTGGATAGCACATTCAGCCAACAGCCTGATTTAGCATTCCTCATTACAAGTGGCTTAAACACAAACAGTAACCTTGAGGTTATTGTCAAATTCTTGAGCCAATTTTCTAAATGTTTCCCTTTCCCACTACAAGTTGATAATTTTATATGGAAAGACAGAGAAAAAGAACAGGGAGGTTTGTGTTTCGATGTTGTTTGTTTTTTGTTTTTGTTTTTGTTTTTTGTTTTTTGGACCTACAATGTTTTCAAAATTCTTAGTAAAATAGAGACCACTTCTAAACTTTATTATAATACTATACATTTCTCTTAAACTACTTCGAACTACCCCATAGGCTTTGTCTTTAGCTTTAGGTTGTGTTCCAGTTACTTTCTGTGCTCTGTAGAGTACCCAGCCCCAACCAAAAAAAAAAAAAAAATCTTAGAGGGAAACTTTTAGATTAAGTTCCTATGGGATGGAGTCCATCACGGTAGAACAGACATGGTGAAAGACATTGAAGATATGGAAGCAAGAGTGGAAAGAGAGCTGTTCACATTGTATTCACACTCAGGAAACAGAGAGGGAGGGTCATGGGTATGGGGTGAGGCTAGAAATCCTCAAGCCCACTTCCAGTGCCATATTTCCTCAAGGAAGGCTCTGCCTCCTAAAGGTCCTATAACCTTCCCAAACACCACCACAAACTTGGGGACCATGCCTTCAAATACATGAGCCCATGAAGACATTTCTCCTCCAAACCATCCTGAGAGGCATCCACATCTCTACTCTTCCAAGAAATCCTCCAGTTTTGCTGGCATTTTCTGCAACATATTGAAGTGTTTTTAAAGCGTTCTTGGCATGAGAGGGAATATGGGCTATGCTTATACTGACGTGGACATTTCTGTCTTATTCTTCCCTCTACCACGACCATGAGTTGGGTCATTTTGAGGAAATCACTGTACCTATGCTTCACTGACCTTGTCTGCAAAATGGAGTCGATGTTTTTGTAAGAGCTTGGGAAATACAGTGTTATCCTGGGGGTAATTTTTTAAGAGCTTCTGAACAGTTTTTACTGAAGTTCCTAAAAGCACTGTGCTTTTTGGAAAATAAATCTGACAGCTGTTTCTTGAAATGAAAAGATACACACTCCCAGTGTCCCTTTCTCATCTCGAGTTCTGAATGACTGTAAAGCATATCCAGTCTGTATCCATCATAGTCAATGATTTTACACAGTCTCCAAACCTAAAGATATATTATTGTTAGGGAAACCATATGCTGTGTTTATAAAGAGCTTAGAGTCATTTTCAGTTGAAGGCCATTTGTTTATCTTCCTAACAAAGTACTCTAGTGGATTAAGGGTCTCTAATAAAATCAATCAAGTCAGTCATTAGAGGAAGAGAAAGCTGATGAACATTTATTCTCCTCAATCTCTAACCAATGATGGATGACACTTGCTTCATGATTGTATCCTTTAAGAAAACATTTTGTCCAAAATTCTAGATTAACTACATGGATATGAATGTGTTACAGTTACACTATCATATTAGAACTATAAATTTTCACATTGCTTTGATTAAAAACTGCTATTCTGTGAAATAGTTCAAATTATGCAAAGTATCGAGCCTAGTTTAAGTAACTTTTCTGGGTCCAATATCTGATGTAGGAGATAAAATAGTTGAAGCACTATGCATATTATGTGCCTAAGATATTTGGCATTCTGAATTTGGTATTTATAATTTCCATCCATTCATTTGCAGTTAAATGGAAACAAAATTAAACTCATATAACAAACGGCTGAGGATATGCTTTTGACTAGAGCTGAAGTTATGGAGTCAAATAAAAACCTAATGCATCTCATTATTTTTCTTTCTGACACCAAGAAACATAAAAGAGTTTATCTCAACTACTCGGACCCTCTTCTCTCCCTGCCCAGCCCTACTCCAGGCTCCCTAGCCTTGTCTTCCCCTTAGTGAAATGTCCACATTCCCCAAATTAACATGTGCTGTCTGTGTTCTGGTTTTGCAAATTACTCTCCTGTTTCTGTTCGGTTGGAAAGATGATTAAATTATGTTGGTTTGCAAAAACAAAAGATATTGTGTTTTATGTGAACATTGCCTTAAGCCTTTTTTGTTTGGATTCAAGATGGTTAAAGATTCACAGTTCATCATAAAATATCTCTGTTTCCTGGGTTCCTTTTTTAAAAATTATCACTAACACTGTCTTCACTGTAATTCAAGATTATTTTTATGTACTTAAAATACAATTGCATCGTTTCCCTTTTCTTCTCTTCCTTCTAATCCCTCCTACGCTCCCAGCTCACAGCCTCCTCCTCTTTGTAAGCGTTTTGGTACATATAAATACAGCCTGCTTGGTATTGGATAATCATTTAAGGGGCTTATTCCTGGCGAATACTGATTCTCCTCTCAGAAATTGTTAATTGTTTGCTTCATCTAGGAGTGGAAGGTCCTGGGAGCTCTCCCCATCCCACACTGGGATATCAGCTGCTGGACTTGCTCAGGTCTTGTTTAGGCAGTCATGATATTGATATCTTACAGATGTCCCTCCCCTGTCATAGCTAGAAAGAACAGTCTCACAGAAGAATTCCTGGTCCTCTGCCTTTCAGAATCTTTCTGTCCCCTCTTCCTAGATGTTTGCTGAGCCTTAAGGTGTAAGAGGTGTAGTGTACATATATCAACTGGAACTGGGCCCCCCCATGGCCCGTTGGTTTCTGCAGTTTGACGAGTTGTGGCTTCTGGTAGTGGTCTCTTGCTTCAGCAAAATGGATCGTTTTATAGCATCATTATAAAAAGTGAAGAAATCGCCTATACTTTGGGCAGGACTTTCATACAAACATTTTGGAATGAATCACAAAGCATCAGAATGATACTTGGATGAGCTTCTCCACACTCACAACCCCCCGACCCCGTCTCAGATCATATCTACCTGGAATATCATGTCTTTCTCCATCACCTCCAAAAGTTCAGGCTTTCAGGTCATTACTAGAGTTCATGAGGGAGTCCTGCTGGGCATACATAGCTTTAACTTGAAAAGCCAGTATCTTAGGACCACTTTGTGGTCTGCACATGGCTGCTTCCGGGGGGTGGGGGAACTGGATACTGCGTCTGTAAACTTAGTTGATTTCTATCACCATTGGTCCTCTGGGCTACAACGGAACCCTGACAGTCTTGAAGTCTCTCTAATGGTCATGTAGTATCTCATTTAAACTGCTTCTGGTAGTTCACTTACCATTGATGACATTCTTTCATTACACAGCTCATTATTTTTTAAAAAAAAATGTTATTAGCATTAATATTTTAAGAGAGGGGATAAGCAAACACAGACTTGGGTTTATTGACGTAGGGATGTGAATTTATGTGTGACCTTGTTAGAAAATCTGAGAGAGTTCAAAATGTAAAACAGCTCACCTGCATAACATTTTGTAGTTCTGCTCCCTAGTTCAAAAATACAATACATGATGGAAGAACAGTGGTGAAGAAATTCTCTTTATGATTTCCTTGTGTTGGTAGATGACTCATTTACATCCTAGGAGCAAAGCAGCTTTCTTATGGCCACAAATCCGATTTTTGTATCTAGATAAAATAGCACAAGCATCGCTTGTACTGCGCCAGTCTGATGACATAAAAGTCTGGATAAACATATACAAACCTGCTCTTGGTTTATTAGCATTTTGCCTTTGTCTCAGGAACATCAACCTTTTGTTTTCTGCATTACCTAAAGCTGTATTCATACCGACTGTTTTTATCATGCAATGAAAACTTTAATCATCTAACATGTATAGTTTTAGAGTAGAATAGATAGTGTTATAGTTCATTTTTACAATAATAATAATAATAAATGACAGCAGCCATTGGAGCCAGATTGGAATGGAGAGAGATGGAACACTGTGGGGTGGGATTTAAAACAGAACCCTGAAGGTTACGTGTGACCAGACAGGGCCTCTCTGTAACCATAAGTCCTCAATGGGAAAGGACGCCTTTCTATTGTTTCAAGAAGCCTTGTAGAGCTCTTAGCACAAGATATAAACTATAAACTATCAAATACACAGAACAGGAATCATGTTTTAGAAGTCCATGCTTTGAGATGATAAAGTTTGTTAAAATATTTAGCATGTCAACAAACTAGATCAGTTCAATGTCAGTTTCTTTGGTTCTAGCATGTGGGGAGTCAATTATACAGAAAAAAAACCCTACAGAGTAAGAGAAGAAACATATTTAACTTTTCCCTAATCAAAGTCCTGTCTCAAATGGAACTTTTACCAATAGCAAATTTCATAATTCAAAATTAGGCTGACAAACCTTTAGCCTATAACTATTGGACTACATAATTTTTTAATTATAATAATTTTAAAATCAAGCAAACAAAAAGATATTTTGTTTTCTTATAGTTTTTAAAATAAAATTCTAAAAATGTTTCCAAACCCTTTATGAGTATGATAGGAGAGTGTGTTCGTTGTAGCTTCTCTGTTACTTACAAGATATTTGACTTGGCAAATATATATTTTAGAAGTAGATTTTTTTTTTCAGAAATCTATCACCTTATTTTGACATACAAAATAGGTAACTCTTGTCTTTGTTGATCCATTTTCCCAACAGAGGATTACCACCTTAACTGTCACGGTAACTCCTTTTGCATGATCTCTGTGGCTTGTGACTTTGAATTTAGTATCGATGCATGCAGGTCAAAGTGGTACTAATGTAGCAGTTGGTTTATGTGGTCTTTGCTCTTATGTTTAGGTTATTAACCTTTTAAAACATTCGACCTAGTTAAACTACTGTCCTGTGGGAAAGTACAGAGAAAAACTGTTTTTATTTAAAGATGTTAGCCTCTTGTTAAAAAGATAGCTTTATCTTTTTGTAGGTTAGAAATTGAAACCTTGTCAGACTGTGACAGTGCATGCCTCTAATTCCAGCATTCTTAAGGCAGAGGCAGGTGGATCTCTGTAAGTTTGAGGCCAGCCTGGTCTGTATAGCAAGTTCCAGGACAGCTAAGACAAAATAGAGACCCTGTCTTCCCTTCCTTCCTTCCTTCCTTCCTTCCTTCCTTCCTTCCTTCCTTCCTTCCTTCCTTCTTTCCTTCCTTTCTTCCTTCCTTCCTTCCTTCCTTCCTTTCTTTCTTTCCTTCTTTCTTTTTCTCTCTCTTCCTTTCTTTTTTTCAAGAGAGAGGGGGAGAGGGAGGGGATCAAAGTTTTTGAGGTAGAGAGCTTGAGAGAGAAAGGGTACTTACAAACATTGGTAACATCAGTCAGTAACTCATCACAAGAAGATGTGTGCAGAACACAGGGCAGCAATTGTCAACTGTCTTACTGAATCCAAGCTTCATCCGTAGCATGGTGACCTAGAGTGTGTTTTGATAGTTCAGAACTCAGGTTGGCAGTTTCTATCATTGTGTAACTGATAAAAATGTTTCACCATTGAAAACCAGTATCTAGAAATATCTAATTATGATAGAATAATGGAGGGTGTGGTGTGTGTGATATTTTTAAAGCCTGAAATTGTAACATGTGTACTTGACACTTTTTACAACTATGTCTTCTCTTGATTCAGGGCCCCCCTGGACCACCTGGACCTCAAGGACTACAGGGGCCAAAGGTTATGCTTCCTTCCTTCTTTGTTTCCCCTTACCACATGCAGTGTAGAGATGCCATGTTAAGAATGCATGTCTTTATGAAATATATCTTACAAAATACTAGAGAAGCAAAGCGAGAAATGCTGTTTCAGAGGATGAGGGAATGGAATCAGAGTCTCAGCTAAAGGAAGAAAGAGAACTCCAGAACAAGAAAGGAAAATGAGGTCAGAGAGGAGCAAAACGGAGATGACATGAAGTTAGGAAAGGGCAGTGGGAAATGTACAGAACAGGAAAAGCACGGGTTCCACAGAAATTATGACTGTACAGAAACCCTAAACATGGCCCATGGGGAAAGGTAAATATTGAAACAAAGTGTGTTGAGAGAAAACCTGCCTTCCAATTCTTTTGTAAGAGAAGAACAAGGAAAGCCTTCCCATGATGCATTCATAAATGACTGACAGGTTCAGGAACCACTAATGAGACATTAATGTCTTACACTCTGTATCACATGTATTCAGACCTTCTGCCATACATTTTATTGATGGAGCTTACTAACCACAAACAGCACCAGCCAAAACTTTCTTGATTATACATAGGTTTTGTTAGTGGTGTTAACTTTACCCCTCCAGACTAAACCTCCGTCATTCAACCATGTTTGATCAATTAACACATGTCCGGGGATTCTGACTTTTCAGAACTGAGCTACACGTGTTGAAATATGACTTTCGTCATTGGATTCTTGTAGGAGATTCAAGTGGTTTCAAAATTCAGCCTTTATTTATGCTCCTTAAGTCGGTTTATTTGCTGTGCCTAGTGTACATACACACACATTCATGCACACATCAGCCTTTGAACTTTCTCTGGATACTTAAAAACAAATGTTCAGTATAGAGATTTCTTTCTCTACTAAAAGACTATACAAAAACATTGAAACAGAGGGCTATAAGCTATTATAAACAGACAGCTTTTGTGGAAATTTACCAGCCTGAGTAGTCATAGACCTTGTAAATAGGTAGCCTTGGCATACAATACCAACTTAGATAAGGACAAGTGAATCATAGGCAGAGTCATAATGACCTGTCCCCTGAACCTTCACTCAGCCGATACCCTCTTCTTAAAGATATCTGTATTCCCCCTGAACACCCACGCTCCGGTGTCATCCCCTTCCCCACGTCCTGCCTTTTTGTTTTTATAACCCTTGTGTGAATAAGTAAAAATTATGATTTGATTTAAAATAAATAAATAAATAAAAGACTATACAATAGTTTTTGCTGAGGTTCCATGTGACATGCATAGATCCTAATTCCCAGAGTATTTTCTGTGTATCATAAACATGTTCCACGTATAACTTTAATATATGATATAGAACCTCTTAACTAGTTCTCTACATAGCCTTATGCCTGAGATATGCAAAGATCATACAAACAAGTCTGCCTGGATCCCTGTCCTTAATGGTTTTATGAGCTGGGATAGACACTAGGGAAGGAACTCTAAAGATTCTTTTTTTGTGAAATTTCTTGCTTCGTCTCCTCTCACAACTAAATCTCAAGAACTAGAATTTTTTCCAAAGCTCAATGTGTGCTGCGTCTGTCACAAAGCTCAAAGGCTGCTATGATTTCTCCACAGCTCTGAGGCCAAGAGAAGACTGCCATGCCTTCATCTAAAGAAATAAAAGGGACTAGCCAGCTAAAAAGACAGTCTCACTAAAACCTCCAACTGTTTTCTTTTATTATCACTTGTTAATTATGACCCTCGACTGTCTGGTATAGATTTTAATCTGCAGAAACCAGCAAGAAGTTTGGCTATGAACTTAGAGCCCAGGGTAGGAAACAGACAAGTAAATGCAGGAACACTGACTGATCAAGTACTTTAATTAAGACCTTGTGGGATGAGGGCTAGGAGGTGGTGGCTCAGTGGTGAAGAGTGTTGGCTGCTCTTCCAGAGAACCCAGGTTTGATTCCAAGCATCACAACCATATATAACTCCAGTCTTAGAGAATCTGATGCTCTCTTTTGGTCTCTGAGGACACCAGGCACACACAGCATCAAGACATACATGCAGGCAAAATACCCATACGCATAAAAAAAAGTATTCTAAAAAAGGGAATATGGAGTGGATATTCGTGGGAATGCCTCTCTAAGTCTGGGAGTCCAAGATGGGTTTGAGCTGAAATTGAAAGACAGAGGGATGGTAGCCATATGAAAATCTGCACACGTGATAACAGAGAGGTGTAAAATCCCTCCTCACTACCCACCACCTCAACATCTTGTCCACCATCCTGTCATCTTGAGCCTACCCATAGTATCTTAGCATTAATGTCACATCATATATGATGAGCCTCTCTACTTCCCATGATCCCTTGTTGAAAAAGGTTGGGATGACTGAGGTGGGCGTGTCTATCACTCTGAGACAGAACAGCATATCGTGTCAAGTATAGGACACATTCCTACTTCTGGACTCCCCATCTCTGACACATGGTAGCCTATGCATCTGGCATGTTTCCTTCCACGGTCAAATAAGAGGTATTATATTTTTTTTTTTTACACATCAAACAACTCTGACGAACCACGTTTGAGTGATGGAGGCTCTGTGAATCTTGTTCTTTGAGCCTCCGGGCTCCACATTTATTAAGGTAACAGCTGAGCAAAGCTATGGTGATTGGACTCGAGTGTTGACAGGTATCCAGACTCGGAATGAAGCTGGGGCTCAACCGGGTGCATCCAACCTCAGCAGATTTGTTTGTGGCAAAATAAACTTTGCTACTGCCACAAAGAACCGGAAATCCAAACTGAGGAGAGGCCTTTTTTATTTCATTCATTTCAAACCACAAGATCCGGCCTTCCTTAAACACTGGGACAGCTCAGGTTTCATGCTGTGGCCTACAGCTCTTTACTAGGAAAAACAGCTCTAGCTGATGGAATATTGTGGTTTATAATATCACCAGACAACCCTTCCTAGAAAACAGAGTGTTTGGGGCTGCCCCTGGGAAAACCCCTCCATGAGAGTCTTATTCACACCCAAAAGAACTGTCTTCACACTTTACATGGGGTAGAAATTGGGGGCTTATAGCCTCATTCATACACATGGCTCAGTGATATTAAACAATGCCTTACCTTTCAAGGGGCTTTGTTCCATTTTCTTTCAAAGCTGAAAGATGGCTAAACATGTGTTGTTTAAATAATCTCTAGCATGTTGTTTAGATTTGTTCTTAATTAAACATCTTCCATTTAAAAATAAATCTCTGTGTTCTGAGTCTGTCCGACATTCTAATAACTCATACTATCAAAAAGCCATTTGTTTCATTTCTAGCATGGTATAGGAAATGGAGTGGCCCTGAAAGTCACTTCATGTGGCTTGAGATATCTGATTTATTAGGTCCTCCAGTGAGGCCTTCCTGGGCAGGGCACACTCGCAGCCATTGTGAAGGATTCACATTTGGCGAGTTAAACTATTGCTGTAAATTTACCAAACTTTGGATTTCATTCTTTCGTAGTCTCCCTGTTATGTTTTGATTGTTACTGAAAATTAGAGAATCCATGCTGGTTCCTTATCAGAAAAAATAAGTGAGAGAGTTCTAGAAGTACTGTAGGATGCAGCCAGCCATTAAATTATATATATAATCAATGGAAGAAAAGAAAACCCATGGATATTTGCTACATGGGAGTATTATTATGCACAATCCTCAAGAAAGATTTTCCCTTCACTTAGCTTAGATATATGTACTGTGCCAGCATATTCTTAGGTTAAAATGTACTTGCTAAAAGTCAAACTGTACATTTATCAACAAGCATAGCTTCTTTAAGCAATGATAAATGCAAACAAGTTCTTGCTTTTTATTTTATCAGGGTGAGCAAGGCTCTCCAGGAATCCCCGGAGTTGATGGAGAACAGGTAATTTTAAAAGATATATGCCATTATTTAAAGCACCATTATTGGTCAGTACTTTTATTATAAGTTTAAAGCAAAAGTCCTGGGTTTTTTGACATGATGCATCGTCTCCTTTTTTCCAACATTTGTTCCACATGAACTCTAAATATGTGATTGGTTTTAAATTAGATATAAATTTGGTTGGCAGAAATGTAAAGCTATGTGTTATTTTGGTTTTGTTCTTAATACTACTGACCTATCAATCTACCACAACAGATTTTAATAGATTCTAAAATCATTACCGCCTCAGTAAGAAGAGATTTGGGTTGGTTGGTTGGTTGGTTGGGTTTTGTTTTTGTTTTTGTTTTATTTTGTTTTTTTTTTTCAGTGAATATAAAGCAATTCAGTATCAAAATTTAATGGTCATAGTTTTCACAAATAGTAGTGTTGCTTAACTCCAGGCATTTGATAATATCTCCTTTTCCTGAATAATGATTTTCCCCCTAATTTTCTAGATGGTTCGAAAAATCAGAGAAAAAGTAAAGCATTATAGTTCTTCATACAAGAGCAGCATCTTTGAGAATGTCTTCAATACAGACATTGACAAAGGTTCTGTACAGTTTGGACAGTAAATACTTCAGGTTTTGTGGGCACATCTTGTTTCTGTCATGTATTCTTTTCTTTAAACACATCTTACTTTTTTGTTTTAATCCAACATAAATAAAAAACAGTCCATAGGCTGGATTTGGCATGTCAACCGTGGCTTGGCAACTCCACCTTCTAAGAGTTTTACTAAGAGAATGCAGACAGCTTTCAGAATCAAACCACAAGGATTAGTTTCAAAATCTTTGCGGTTATATGGACTTCTATTATTTTCTCAAGAAATGGCTTGCGGGCTGGAAAGAGGGCATGGTGGCTGAAAGCACTTGTTGTACTTGCAGAGGACCTGGGTTTGGTTCCCAGCACCCCATCAGGCAGCTCACAACCAGCCAGCACCCCAATTCTGAGGTGTCAGGCACCCTCCTCTGGGCTCCACAGGCACCAGTCCATATTCAGGCCCACACATAGAATAAGAAGGAATACAATTGAATATATTTAAGATATAGCTTGAATTAATGAAGAAGAAATCAAAGGAATTCTTGATATACTAAATCAACAATACACTCTTCAGGAGAGAGTATTCTACAAAAAAAATAAAACAGAATAAAAAAAACTTTAGAACAAAAATTATTTTTAGTAACAGAGTTGGATATTAAAGTCATATACTGTCACATTAAATAAATGTTATAGAAAGATAATTTAGTCAGTTTTCCATGACAAAAGCTACGCATAAGGTTACCTTTATCCATTGTTAATAATTAAAAATAATACATTAGAAATTCATAACGACATACTGAATGTTCCCACATATACAACATATCCAGTAGCTGGATGTTTTTTCTCTAGGCTTTGCAAGGTTCTGTTTTCTCACTAGACCTATTGGATTGACTGTATTACTCTTCCCTGTCACAAAATCCCTAAACCTTAACCAGCAAGATGCATCTATCTTTGATGGTTCTTTCACACTCCCCCAGTATGTGATTCTGAACTCAGTATAAAGAGAGTTAACAAAATTACCATATGTTCTTGCCCCTAAAATGAGCAGGTTTGTGCAGCCTGTGAATCTCTACCATAGTAACCATGGCCATCTGGTCATGTTGCCACAAGGTTGCTAGGATGAAAATGCCTAAAAATATTAATTAATTTTAATGTTAGTGTTCCACAACTCACATTTATTAGCATTCAAACCCCACACATCCATTTTCTCACTGTAAAAGAGTAGTGATTACATTCTGGCTCACCGTGCAGAGATGTCGTGAGAACCAAACGGGAACACTAGACAAACTTGAGTGCTTGAAAGCACTGATTGACCATGGGTGCGGGAAACTGATGACAGCTGGGACTTATACACACAGTGACGAGGCAGGAACGGCTGTGTAGAGATGGGGACATTTACTTGGACCTTTGCTGCTGTAACACTGAGTCCCGGTTCAAATGTTTGCTGTACTGTTGAGAATTACAGTCATTACATTGTCTTCTGGACTGGTGGGATACAGAGAGTTGCCAAGCACATTTATGAAACCAGGAGAAATAATGCCAAGACCTGCGTTCATGTTTTTCACATTTAAATGGTCTATAGAACTTAATCCTATTACATGGGGAAATACTATTGATCCAGTGTAGAAGGCTGTGCAAAGAAAATGCCTAAAAAACAAAAGTCATGGTCCCACCTCTTGGCAGATTTACCTGGAATCCCATTGGCCCCAGGATGTGCCTATCATGTTGTGACTACACTTCTCACATACAAACTCTATATTTTGTAGGGACTCAAAGGCTCAAAGGGAGACATGGGGGACCCAGGGATGCCAGGTGAAAAGGGAGGAATTGGACTTCCTGGATTGCCGGTACGTGCTCACTCACTGATGAAATCTTGCTAAACCAAGTGGCTAGGAAAGAATGATACTCTCAACTGTACTCAGCCAGTCATTTCCAAACTATTTTTATTTTGGAAATACTTGAAATGTTGTTGCTTGGTTTTTCCAAACAGAAAACTGAAACTTTATAGTTAGGCTATTTAAAAAGTACGTGTTCATGTCTGTTTTTTTTTCCTAAATTATTTTCTTTAGAAGCTAATAAAGCAAATGGTATTGGCCGTTCGCATCTAATATGTATACTCAAGTAATTATTATAAAATAAGCCACAATAAAGAAATAAACAAGTATAAAACAATAAAACTCAAGAAATGTTAAAGAACAGATTAGTCTTGTGTGTCTATACTTTGGGATGGTGTTACTGCTTTTCTGAAATTTAAGAAAGAAAACTTTAGAAGTTATAAGAAAAGGCATAGAAACTTTCTTGCCCTCCACCCCTCCCACCTAGCCCCAGTAGAAGGGATTGAACCTAGAGCCTCACGCATGCCCATACACACTGAGCTGTATCTCCAATCCTTTCTATGTTAAAACCTTGCATAGGCTGACTTGAGCACACTCTGAAATCTGAGCTAGCCTTACATGTTTGATCATTCTGCCCCAATTTCTCAACTAGCCAAGATTTCTCAGGCCTGTGCTACCTAGCTCTTCTACCCATTTTCAAACAAGATACTATAAACAAATGCCAGTGGAACTAAAGTCTCACCTTTGCTATTTAAAGTGAGCTTGGCATAAAAAATAACATTATTCATAATCCAGTGTATTTAGTGCTGTGAAATCAAGCTCAGCAGAGTTTCTATTTACTTTGTATTTCTCTCTATGTAGCACCCATAATCCTTGGGGTTTTTGTAAATATTACTACTTTGAACTAAAATGTGTGGCGATAAAGCTTCTTATGAATTATGTGCATAATATAAAAATTCAAGAGAATCATGGGTTCATTTATCTTTTAGACCCTGGAATTAACTCTCATGCTAAACTCTGCTTCCTGGTTTTTTATAGGGTGCCAATGGAGTGAAAGGGGAGAAAGGAGATTCCGGGTTGCCAGGTCCTCAGGGGCCTTCTGTAAGTCCACGGGGCAACCTTTGATCATTTGCCTAGATCTCACTGTGCCAGTTGCCTAACCGTTAGTAGAAATACAGTGATCCGTGTGGTGGATCAAACTATGCACGATATAGGTTGGTCTTATGCTTCTAAGATACACAGTCTCTCCCTGTATGAGCTAGAAGCAGTTTTGCAGAGCTCTGGGGAGAAAAATCAATGGATTTCTCATAATGCTTATAGGGAAGGCCTGGTGAAATAAGAACTCGCGTTCTCCTTTACTCCAGAGTCCTATTTGTGCTTGGTGAAATAACCGAGGGTTTAACCGTGGTTGCAGCATTGTAGAAGTTCTCAATAATCAGTTGCTTCCTTTCCTTTTAATATAGTTTTGATTTATTCTGGTTTCGGAGAACGGCTGCAGTGTTTGAAGTTATTTGATTCTCATAGAGGAATTTCTAAAGCCAGAGAGTCGAGCATATCACTTCTGTGTTCCTTTCTCCTCTGTGACTACTGATGGCATTAGCAGAACCCTAGACTGAGACCCACACTGTACTGCCTTATCTAAATGAATAAGTAACCACATCCTTGTTTGGTTTTTTTTGGACATGCAGATCATAGGCCCACCAGGCCCTCCAGGCCCTCACGGCCCACCTGGTCCCATGGTAAGTTTACCTTGTCTCCAAAATGTAATCATTTACCTATGAGTGTCTATGAGTTGTACAGGAGAAAGGACTGACAGGGTGAGCTTGTGTCTTGTCCTGCACTCTGTAGAATGGACAGAAAAAGTAAGGTACTTTGGCTACTTGGCTGTGCTGTCTTTCATTCCCCTAAACACATGTGTTAGAGAGAGAGAGAGAGAGAGAGAGAGAGAGAGAGAGAGAGAGAGAGAGAGAG